>NC_088236.1:16696730-16916730 GCF_036934945.1 Oncorhynchus masou masou | reverse complement strand
AGATTTTTTGAATGGTAGAGTACATAACATTCAATTGGTAGCAATAATTTTGTATAATTTAAATATAAAAAAATCTAAGTTTTGAATCCAGCATTGTTTGGTGTATCGGTACATAGACCATGTGCCATGGAATCGGTACATCAAAAACCTCCTCCACACTATTTTGCAATATGTATGGCACAGCCTTACATTTTTAGGTCCTTAAATGAAACTGGCATACTTTTGTATTTATCATTTTAATTTTCTTTAGCCGTTGTTGGTATTTAATGCAGGACCGACAGACAAGTTTACATTTCCCCCTTCCATTTGCCTCTTTCATTTTTGCGGTAATGCTGCAATTAGTTGGTCGTCATTTCGAGTAGAGCAGACATTTCCATATATTTTGTTAGCTGCATGTGTGACATAACTCAATCAATCCTATTTTTTAGATAATTTACAAAGATTATGCCTTTTTAGTATTTGAGTTCAACCATTATTTTTCGTTGTAATATTTGTTCTGTCATTTCTGGTGGATTAAACTGAAATTGCAAACAACTTTCCATGGCTTGTTTTAAAAATAGCAATATTGTTGAGATGACTTAATTTTCAAATAGCCGAAAGAGAGAGGTTGTAATCTAAATAAAGGGGAAAAGGTCATTCTTGAACAGGGGTTGAGACAATCTTACCAATCTGCTAGAAAACCAGTTCAGATTTAAATCCACATTTTTATGCCTGAAGCCTCTAATGAAAGGTCTAATGTTTTAATATTTAGTCATCTCTGCCCTTCGAATACATATTCATTATATTAGAAGGCCCGTTTAATTTGATATGGCTTGACGTTCCAAATCAAATTGAATATATTTTGCTCATATAATTTAAAAACAAGTTGCTAGCTGTAGCAAGGCCATAAGCAAATAAACTCAGCTAAAAAAGAAACGTCCCTTTTTCAGGATCCTGTCTTTCAAAGATAATTAGTAAAAATCAACATAACTTCATAGATCTTCATTGTAAAGGGTTTAAACACCGTTTCCCATGCTTGTTCAATGAACCATAAACAATTAATGAACATGCACCTGTGGAACGGCCGTGAAGACACTAACAGCTTACAGACGGTAGGTAATTAAGATAACAGTTATGAAGATTTAGGACACTAAAGAGGCCTTTCTACTAACTCCGAAAAACACCAAAATAAAGATGCCCAGGGTCCCTGCTCATCTGTGTGAATGTGCCTTTCATGGCTGAAAGGAGGCATGAGGACTGCAGATGTGGCCAGGGCAATAAATTGCAATGTCCATACTGTGAGACACCTAAGACAACGCTACAAGGAGACAGAACGGACAGCTGATCGTTCTCGCAGCGGCAGACCATGTGCAACAACATCTGCACAGGATCTGTACATCCGAACATCACACCTACGGGACAGGTACAGGATGGCAACAACGTCGCCTATGGGCACAAACCAACCGTTGCTGGACCAGACAGGACTGGCAAAAAAGTGCTCTCGCTGATGAGTCGCGGTTTGTCTAACATGGGGTAATGGTCAGATTTGTGTATATTGTTGAAGGAAGGAGCGTTACTCTTAGACCTGTACTCTGGAGAGGGATGGATTTGGAGGTGGAGGGTATGTTATGGACTAGGACAGTGTGTCACAGCATCATCGGATTGAGCTTGTTGTCACTGCAGGCAAGCTCAATGCTGTGCATTACATTGAAGACATCCTCCTTCCTCATGTGGTACGCATCCTACAGGCTCATCCTGACATGACCCGCCAGCATGACAATGCCACCAGCCATACTGCTCATTCGGTGCGTGACTTTCAGCAAGACAGGAATGTCAGTGATCTGCCATGGCCAGCGAAGAGCCCGGATCTCAATTCCACTGAGCACGTCTGGGACCTGTTGGATCGGAGGGTGAGGGCTAGGGCCATTCCCCCTAGAAATGTCTGGGTACTTGCAGGTGCCTTGGTAGAAGAGTGGGGTAACATCTCACAGTATGAACTGGCAAATCTGATACTGTCCATGAGGAGATGCACTGCAGTACTGAATGCAGCTAGTGTCCACACAAGATACCCACTGTTACTGACTGTTACTTTTCATTTTGACCCCTTTTGTTCAGGGACACATTATTCCATTTCTGTTAGTCACATGTCTGTGGAACTTGTTCAGTTTATGTCTCAGTTGTTGAATCTTTTCATGTTCATACAAATATTTACACATGTTAAGTTTGGGAAAAAACAGGAGCTTACAGGACAAATGCTGAGAAGCTAGACAAACAAGACGAACTGGCAACAGACAAACAGAAAACACAGGTACAGTGGGGCAAAAAAAGTATTTAGTCAGCCACCAATTGGGCAAGTTCTCCCACTTAAAAAGATGAGAGAGGCCTGTAATTTCCATCATAGGTACACTTCAACTATGACAGACAAAATTAGGGAAATTATGGTGGAAAATAAGCAAGAGTTCTGGCTCTCACAAACCTGTAACTTCTTCTTTAACCTCTTACACTTATGGTGGCGCTATTTCATTTTTGGAAGAAAAACGTTCCCGTTTTAAACAAGATATTTTGTCACAAAAAGATGCTCGACTATGCATATAATTGCTACTGTTCGAAAGAAAACACTCTGACGTGTCCAGAAATACAAATATCTTCTCTGTGCGTGCCCTTTAACGTGAGCTTCAGGCAAAACCAAGATGACTTGGCATCCAGGAAATGACAAGGATTTTTGAGGCTCTGTCTTTCATGATCTCCTTATATGGCTGTGAACGCAAGAGGAATGAGTCTGCCCTTTCTGTCGTTTCCCCAAGGTGTCTGCAGCATTGTGACGTATTTGTAGGCAGATCGTTGGAAGATTGACCATAAGAGACCACATTTACCACGTGTCCGCCTGGTGTCCTGCGCCGAAATTGGTGCGCAAAAGTCACCTGCCAGTATTTTTCCATGGGGCACAGAGAGAGAAGCAAGCTTCAAACTGCATGTCAATGAAGAGATATGTGAAAAAACACCTTGAGGATTGATTCCAAACAACGTTTGCCATGTTTCGCCGATATTATGTAGTTAATCCGGAAAAGTTTCACGTTGTAGGTGACTGAATTTTCGGTTCGTTTCGGTAGCCAGGCGCAATGTAGAAAACGGAACGATTTCTCCTACACACAGACGCTTTCAGGAAACACTGCGCATTTGGTATGTGGCTGGGAGTCTCCTCATTGAAAACATCAGAAGCTCTTCAAAGGTAAATGATTTTATTTATTTGGTTATCTGGCTTTTGTGAAAATGTTGCGTGCTACATGCTAACAAAATGCTATGCTAGCTTTGCATACTCTTACACAAATTAGTCAATTTCTATGGTTCAAAAGCATATTTTGAAAATCTGAGATGACAGTGTTGTTAAGAAAAGGCTAAGCTTGAGAGCAAACGCATTATTTTAATTTTATTTGCGATTTTCAGAAATCGTTAACGTTGCGTTATGCTAATGAGCCTGAGGCTTAGTCACAATCCCGGATCCGGGATGGGGAGTTTCAAGAGGTTAAGAGGCTCCTCTGTCTTCTACTCGTTACCTTTATTAATGGCACCTGTTTGAACTTGATATCAGTATAAAAGACACCTGCTCACAACCTCAAACAGTCACACCCAAAACTCCACTATGGCCAAGACCAAAGAGCTGTCAAAGGACACCAGAAACAAAATTGTAGACCTGCATCAGGCTGGCAAGACTGCATCTGCAATAGGTAAGTAGCTTGGTTTGAAGAAATCAACTGTGGGAGCAATTATTAGGAAATGGAAGACATACAAGATCACTGATAATCTCCCTCGATCTGGGGCTCCACGCAAGATCTCACCCCATGGGGTCAAAATGACCACAAGAACGGTGAGCAAAAATCCCGGTCTGAAGTTTGCTAGAGAGCATTTGGATGATCCAGAAGAAGATTGGGAGAATGTCATATGGTCAGATGAAACCAAAATAGAACTTTTTGGTAAAAACTCAACTCGTCATGTTTGGAGGACAAAGAATGCTGAGTTGCATCCAAAGAACACCATACCTACTGTAAAGCATGGGGGTGGAAACATCATGCTTTGGGGCTGTTTTTCTGCAAAGGGCCCAGGACGACTGATCCGTGTAAAGGAAAGAATGAATGGGGCCATGTATTGTGAGATTTTGAGGGAAAACCTCCTTCCATCAGCAATGGCATTGAAGATGAAACGTGGCTGGGTCTTTCAGCATGATAATGATCCCAAACACACCGCCCGGGCAATGAAGGAGTGGCTTCGTAAGAAGCATTTCAAGGTCCTGGAGTGGCCTAGACAGTCTCCAGATCTCGACCCCATAGAAAATCATTGGAGGGAGTTGAAAGTCCGTGTTGCCCAGCAACAGCCCCAAAACATCACTGCTCTAGAGGAGATCTGCATCGAGGAATGGGCCAAAATACCAGCAACAGTGTGTGAAAACCTTGTGAAGACTTACAGAAAATGTTTGACATCTGTCATTGGCAACAAAGGGTATTTAACAAAGTGCTGAGATAAATAAGTATTTGGTCAATAACAAAAGTATTCCACCATAATTTGCAAATAAATTCATAAAAAATCCTACTATGTGATTTTCTGGATTTTTTTTCTAATTTTGTCTGTCATAGTTGAAGTATACCTATGTTGAAGTGTACCTACCTACCTATTAATTGGTTACACCTGTTTCTTGTTTGGCTTGAGGGGGCTAAGCACCCTTTCCTCATCTGGACTGACCACCGTAATCTGGAGTATATCCGGGCAACGAGGAGACTGAATCCTTGTCAGGCAAGGTGGGCCATGTTTTTCACCAGATTTAGGTTTATCGACCAGGTTCCCTCAACACGAAGGCAGACGCGCTGTCCTATCTCTATGACACCGAGGATTGGTCCATCGATCCTACTCCCATCCTTCCAGCTACTTGGCTGGTGGCACCGGTGGTATGGGAGGTGGACACGGACATTGAGCGGGCATTACGGTTGGAACCTGCGCCTCCACAGTGACCAACGGGTCTTAAGTACGTGCCGCTTGGTGTTCGTGATCAATTGATTCGGTGGCCTCATATGCTGCCCTCTTCGGGTCATGCTGGTATTGCGAGGACAGTGCGGGGTCTTAGGGGGAAATACTGGTGGCCCACCTTAGCTAAGAATGTGAGGTTCTATGTCTCCTGTTCGAAGTGCGCACAGAGTAAGGCTCCTAGGCACCTGCCGAGAAGGAAGTTACAGCCCCTCCCCGTTCCACAACGGCCGTGGTCTCATCTGTCGGTGGACTTCCTTAACGATCTTCCCCCGTCTCAGGGGAACACTACGATCCTGGACCTTGTGGATCGGTTTTCTGCCGTCTCCTCCCGTTTCCCGGTCTCCTTACGGCCCTACAGGCTGCGGAGGCCCTGTTTACCCACGTCTTCCGGCACTACAGGGTGACTGAGAACATAATTTCTGATCGGGGTCCCCAGTTCACGTCCCGAGTTTGGAGGGTGTTGATGGAGCGTCTGGGAGTCTCGGTCAGCCTGACCTCAGGTTATCACCCTGAGAGTAATGGGCAGGTGGAGAGAGTGGGTAGGTTTCAGCTGTCGTATTGCCAGGACTGGCCAGGAGAATGGGCGAGGTACGTCCCATGGGCGGAGGTGGCTCAGAACTCACTCTGCCACTCCTCCACGAACATGTCACCATTTCAATGCGTGTTGGGCTACCAGCCGGTCCTGGCACCGTGGCATCAGAGTCAGACTGAGGCTCCTGCAGTGGAGGAGTGGGTGCAGCGCTCGAAGGAGACCTGGAGTACCATCCAGGAATCACTTAACCTCTTTCAGCTAGGGGGCACTAATTTGTATGTTTGGAAAAATAACGGTCCCAATGTGAATGGCCTATTTCTCAGGCACATATGAAAAAATATGCATATAATTGACAGATTAAGATAGAAAACACTCTAACGTTTCCAAAACTGTCAAAATGTTGTCTGTGAGTATAACAGAACTGATATTGCAGGCGAAACCTGAGGAAAATCAAACCAGGAAGTGGCTTCTATTTGAAAGCTCCATGTTCCATAGCCTGCCTTCGCACCATTTAAAAGAATATCAACCAGATTCCTTTTCCTATCGCTTCCTCAAGGTGTAACAGTTTTTAGACATAGTTTCAGGCTTTTATTTTGAAAAATGAGCGAGAAAGATAACATTGCGGTAGGTGTTCGCATGAGTTTCGCTTGCGCAACAGAGCTTGGGCAGCCATCGTCTCTCCCTCTCCTACTGAAAAAGACAGTGCCGGTTGATATATTATTGATTATATCTTTTAAAAACAACCTGAGGATTGATTATAAAAAAACTTTTGACATGTTTCTATGGACATTACGGATACTATTTGGAATGTTCGTCTGCATTGTCGTGACCGCTCGAGCCTGTGGATTTCTGAACATAACGCGCCAAACAAACTGAGATATTTTGGATATAAAAATAATTTTTATGCAACAAAAGGAACATTTGTTGTGTAACTGGGAGTCTCGTGAGTGAAAACATCCGAAGATCATCAAAGGTAAACTATTAATTTGATTGCTTTTCTGATTTTCGTGACCAAGCTACCTGATGCTAGGTGTTCATAATGTTTTGTACACTTACACAAACGCTTAGATTGCTTTCGCTGTAAAGCATAATTTCAAAATCTGACACGACAGGTGGATTAACAAAATGCTAAACTGCGTTTTGCTATACTGCACTTGTGATTTCATGAATATAAATATTTTTAGTAATATTATTTGAATGTGACGCTCTGCAATTCAGCGGTTGTTGATGACAATTATCCCGCTAACAGGATAGGTAGCGTCAAAAAGTTATTAAGCAAGCTGGTGGACAGCAGAAGAGGAGCGCTGACCGCCACCGCAGTGAGGCCCCCGTGTTCGCACCGGGGGACAGGGTCTGGCTCTCGACCCGAAACCTGCCCCTACGCCTGCCCTGCCGGAAGCTGGGGCCGCAGTGTGTGGGGCCATTCAAAGTCCTGAGGAGGATAAACGAGGTGTGTTATAGGTTACAACTCCCTTCTTATTATCATATTAACCCCTCGTTTCAAGTGTCTCTCCTCGGGCCAGTGGCAGCTGGTTCCCTGCAGGAAGGTGTGGTACCGGAGGTCCCTCCGCCCCCTCTGGACATCCAGGGGTCCCCGAAGTACACAGTATGGTGCTGTTCTGGACTCTAGATGCTGGATGAGGGGCCTGTAGTACCTCGTGGAATGGGAGGGCTATGGTCCGGAAGAGAGGTGCTGGGTACTGGTTGGGGACATCTTGGATCCGTCACTGCAGAGGGATTTCCATCGCCTCCATCCGGATCGCCCTGCACCTCGCCCTCCGGGTCGCGGTCGCCCTCGAGGCTGTTCGGGCGGCGCTCGGCGTTCGTCGTCACCAGTCTACTAGCTGCCACCGATCCCCTTTTCCTTTTCTGTTGGTTTTGACTTATTGGTTACACCTGTTTCTTGTTTGGGGTTTGGTTAGGGCTATTTAAGCCGGTTATGTCCGCCTGCTTTTGTGCGGGCTTGTTTCTCTGTTCGTTTTGCGGATGTGTTATTTCTGTACTTTCTCCAGACTGTTTGTGTTCTGTTTTTGGGCCGGTCATTGTATGCACCTGGTGTTTTGGCGTGACCTTTCTGTCACCGGAATAAATATAGTTGTTCTTAACCCTCTGCTCTCTGCGCCTGACTCCGCACCCACTACTCCTAGAAGTCGTAACAGAGAAGTAGCCATTATTTACTATTTTACACCTTGCATTACTTTAACCAATTGTATAAGAGATTCTCCCAAATAGAAATATTCCAGGCATAGAAATTCCAGTCGTACTTTATCAAAAGCCTTTTCAAATTCAGCTATGAATACCAGGCCTGGTTTCCAAGATTTTTCATAGTTTTCTATTGTTTCCAATACTTGTCTTATATTATCTCCAATGTATCGTCCATGGAAATGTGTGTTCTTGGTAAGAGAGGCAGACACTGGTATTTACACAGTGGCAGAGGGATGGGTTGTGTAGTCATGTTTGAAAATTTCTCTTTGAGCCAAGCCAAGCAAACAGGACAGGGTGTAATCAGAACGACACTACATTCAGGGAGAGAATTCATATCTAAACACAACCTCAACGCAGCTGCATGCTGTAACATACACGCACCCACAAAAAATCCTCTGGAGCGGGGATCTCGACACCCAAGCCCCTGAATTGCCACCATGTCTGTATACTGTACATTTCTCCCAGTTGTAACGCGAGAGTGTGAGCTTATGGAAATGGTGTTTCACAGTCTGTCAGAGGACTAATGAAAATACATGTTCTCACAAAAAGGCCTTGCACTCCACACTGGTACATGTGGTGGGGATGGAAACTATAATAAATACACAGCTAAATGTAGGACATGCAGTATATACCAGATTATTAGATATCTGACCTACCTCAAACTAAATCCAAATCCCAATGGAATGGAAGTGTGTGTGTGTGTGTGTGTGTGTGTGTGTGTGTGTGTGTGTGTGTGTGTGTGTGTGTGTGTGTGTGTGTGTGTGTGTGTGTGTGTGTGTGTGTGTGTGTGTGTGTGTGTGTGCATACACATAATTTTCCTTTCATGGAAAAAAATTGAAGCAAGGTGAAATACAGTATATACATGTGATATGAGTAATGTAAGATATGTAAACATTATTTAAGTGGGATTATTTAGAGTGCATTGTATAAAGTGACTATTTATTGATTAATTTATTAAAGTGGCCAGTGATTGGGTCTCAATGTAGGCAGCAGCCTCTCTGAGTTAGTGATTGCTGTTTAGCAGTCTGGTGGCCTTGAGATAGAAGCTGATTTTCCAGTCTCTCGGTGCCTGCTTTGATGCACCTGTACTGACCTCGCTTTCTGGATGGTAGCGCTGTGAACAGGAAGTGTTTTGGGTGGTTGTTGTCCATGATGATCTTTTTGGCCTTTCTGTGACATTGGGTGCTGTAGGTGTCACGGAGGGAAGGTAGTTTGCCCCCAGTGATGCGTTATGCAGACCACACCACCCTCTGGAGAGCCTTGCAGCTGATGGCGGTGCATTTGCCATACTAGGCTGTGATACAGCTAGACAGGATGCTCTCGATTGTGCATCTGTAAAAGTTTGTCAGTTTTGGGTGACAAGCCAAATTTCTTCAGCCGCCTTCGTCACCACTCTGTCTGTGTGAGAGGACCATTCTCAGTTCGTCTGTGATGTGTATGCCGAGGAACTTAAAACGTTCCACCTTCTCCACTGCTATCCCTTCGATGTGGATAGGGGGGCGATCCCTCTGCTGTTTCCTGAAGTCCACAATCATCTCCTTTGTTTTGTTGAGGTTGAGTGAGAGGTTGTTTTCCTGACACCACACTCCGAGTGCTCTCACCCCCTCCCTGTAGGCTTTCTCGTCATTGTTGGTAATCAAGCCCACTACTGTTGTGTTGTCTGCAAACTTGATGACTGAATTGGAGGCGTGCAGGGCCATGCAGTTGTGGGTGGACAGGGACTACAAGAGGTGAGCTGAGCACGCACCCTTGTGGGGCCCCAGTGTTGAGAGTCAGCGAAGTAGAGATGTTGTTTCCTACCTTCACCACCTGGGGGCAGGCCCGTCAGAAAGTCCAGGACCCAATTGCACAGGGCGGGGTCGAGACAAAGGGCCTCCAGCTTGATGATGAGCTTGGAGAGTACTTTGGTGTTGAATGCTGACCTGTAGTCAATGAACAGCAATGAACAGCATTCTTACATACAGTTGAAGTCAGAAGTTACCATACATTTACGTTGGAGTCATTAAAACTTGTTTTTCAACCACTCCACAAATTTCTTGGCAAGTCGGTAAGGACATCTACTTTGTGCATGACACAATGAATGTTTTCAACAATTGTTGACAGACAGATTATTTCACTTATAATTCACTGTATCACAATTCCAGTGAGTCAGAAGTTTACATACACAAAGTTGACTGTGCCTTTAAAGAGCTTGGAAAATTCCATAAAATTATGTCATGGCTTTAGAAGCTTCTGATCGTTGATCTGTACAAACAATAGTACGCAAGTATAAACACCATGGGATCACGCAGCCGAAATACCGCTCAGGGAAGGAGACGCATTCTGTCTCCTAGAGATGAACCTACTTTGGTGCAAAAAGTGCAAATCAATCCCAGAACAACAGCAAAGGACCTTGTAAAGATGCTGGATGAAACAGATACAAAAGTATCTACAGTGGGGAGAACAAGTATTTGATACACGGCCGATGCTTACAAAGCATGTAGAGGTCTGTCATTTTTATCATAGGTACTCTTCAAATGTGAGAGATGCAATCTAAAACAAAAATCCCAAAAATCACATTGTATGATTTTTAAGTAATTCATTTGCATGACATAAGTATTTGATCACCTACCAACCAGCAAGAATTCCATCTCTCACAGACCTGTTAGTTTTTCTTTAAGAATCCCTCCTGTTCTCCACTCATTACATGTATTAACTGCACCTGTTTGAACTCGTTACCTGTATAAAAGACACCTGTCCACACACTCAACCAAACAGACTCCAACCTCTCCACAATGGCCAAGACCAGAGAGTTGTGTAAGGACATCGGATAAAATTGTAGACCTGCACAAGGCTGGGATGGGCGACAGGACAATAGGCAAGCAGCTTGGTGAGAAGGCAACAACTGTTGGCGCAATTATTGGAAAATGGAAGAGGTTCAAGATGACGGTCAATCACCCTCAGTCTGGGGCTCCATGCAAGATCTCACCTCGTGGGGCATCAATGATCATGAGGAAGGTGAGGAATCATCCCAGAACTACACGGCAGGACCTGGTCAATGACCTGAAGAGAGCTGGGACCACAGTCTCAAAGAAAACCATTAGTAACACACTACTCCGTCATGGATTAAAATCCTGCAGCGCACGCAAGGTCCCCCTGCTCAAGCCAGCGCATGTCCAGGCCCGTCTAAGTTTTCCAATGACCATCTGAATGATCCAGAGGAGGAATGGGAGAAGGTCATGTGGTCTGATGAGACAAAAATAGAGCTATTTGGTCTACACTCCACTCGCCGTGTTTGGAGGAAGAAGAAGGAGGAGTACAACCCCAAGAACACAATCCCAACTGTGAAGCATGGAGGTGGAAACATCATTCTTTGGGGATGCTTTTCTGCAAAGGGGACAGGACGACTGCACTGTATTGAGGGGAGGATGGATGGGGCCATGTATCGCGAGATCTTGGCCAACAATTATTCTGACATTTCACATTCTTAAAATAAAGTGGTGTTCTTAACTGACCCAAGACAGGGAATGTTTACTAGGATTAAATGTCAGGAATTGTGAAAAACTGAGTTCAAATGTATTTGGCTAAGGTGTTTGTAAACTTCAAACTTCAAATGTAGGTCCAGATGGGATAGGGCAGTGTGGACATTGGCTTTTTAGACTGGACATTGGCTAGAGTGTACTCGGGAGCGGTGTGCACATCTACGGAGCCCGTCCAGGAGGCCGCTTCATCTGCCCCTTCTGTGGCGTCGTTGTTTTGGATCACCTACTGGAATTAGCTCCATTGTCCTGGGTGGTGGTACGAACAGAGGATCTGCTACAGGAAGGTTGTATTCCTGGTCGTAATGTTGGTAAGTTGACGTTGCTCTTATATCCAATAGTTCTTCATGGCTGTATGTAATAAGACTTAAGATTTCCTGGGGTAACAATGTAAAACATTATACATAAAAAAACAGAATACTATATAGTTTCCTAAGTACTCGAAGCGAGGCGACCATCTCTGTCGGCGCCATTCTTTGCATACACTTAGAATGCTGAGATCTGAAACTGCAACCTTGTATGTGGAGAAAGAGAGAAAGAAAGAGAGATTATTTACAGAGAGAGAGAGATGAACTGAGGGATAGAAGAGAAAGAAAGTGAATATGGAGGGAGAGAGAGAAACATGATCCTCTACTGGGTGATACGCGACTTTACAGAGGCTCTTATCCAACATAATTACTGTCATGCACACACACGCACACACACGCACACTCTCTTTCTGTCTTGTTTATTTCATCAGCTGCCACTTTTGCATGGAGATAAGAAAATATTTAGAAATCAATAGGTAAAAGTTTATATTCATTGGAAAGCGTATATACTGTGATATCCCACGGGCCTGACTATTTCCATATGTCTGGTTTTATTGCTGGTTTCCTGCCTCGCTAATATGGATTTTATCAACTCAGCATGTGGATATAAAACTTTTTATATTTCTCTTCTTTAGATGTTGGAGGAAAAACATATGTTTCCTTTTTAAAACTTTCCATCTTACCGCTGTGACCTGACAATCAAGAGGTGATATGAATATAGACGCCGATGCTTACGCACACACAGAAGCTAATATTTGCACTCGCTCTCATGTTCAAGTTCATTCACACACACACAGGCATCCAAGTTTTTTGGGGGGTAAAATAAATCACCCCTATATCTTAGTCTCTCTCTGACTGACATACTGTGATATCTCTCCCTCTCTCCAGCTCTCTCTCCCTTCCTCAGTACCTCTCTCTGTCCGTCCCTCCCTCCGTCCCTCTCTTTAGGGACCAAAGCTCAACAAGTGTAACAACTCTCGACATCTCCTATTTCTAATTTCATTCGTTGACTATAAGACGGCAGCACTAACAGTCCCAGAGGCCTAACTCCCAGTCAGCCAGGTAGTAAACTCAGGTTTTAAGAGATATAATATAATCCAGCTAGCAGTTTAACAGTCCAAAGCCCCGAGAGCTGAAGACTTGATAATCCTACCTTCAGATTACATTACATCTCTGCAGCTTTTTAACAAGTAGTAGTGAAATGTGGTTACTGACATAGTTGGAGCATTATACTGACAACACCATGATTACTGCAGGGGCCACTGAGTGTACTGAATATATGTTTTCATTGTAAATTCATTGGGATAGAAATTATGATAATTGACTGTATCATTATCATATTGATCTTGGTCACATGTACATGATGTCACCTGCTCACCATACTCCACGCCCCACTCACCACCTCAACCCCTCTCCATGTCCCGCTGTCATTTTAGACAGCTGTGGGCCCCTAACAGCGTTTGAACTCTGACCTTGTCACGTTTCAGTGGATGGGGGGATAGGGGTCTAGGGGGCTTGAACATTGGTGTCAGAGAGAGGGGTCCTGGGACAAAAGCCCTGCTTGTGGTGGGTGTATGCGGGTTCCCTTGGGTCACGGAGCATCACCCCTCTCCTCTCCACATCACCCCACTCTCCTCTCTACAGAGACGTTAAGAGGGACAATGGTCTGTTTCTGCACCACACAGCCCGGTGCTTGGGATGCATACTGAACAGAGCCATGCGTGCTATCACTTCAGACGGGATCACTTCTCTCTTTCTCTTTTAATCACTAGTCTCTACATCCTGTACTCTTCTCACTCCTTCATCCTCCCCTCTTCTTCCCTCCATCATATGCCTCCTATTCCCTTCCTCAGTGTGCTTCTACGGGCAGACAACCCAGCTGGTTCTTCTAGCTGACCTCTGAACTCATAGCTCAGTTAGAAACCCTCACTCTGTCTCACTCACACACACACACACACACACACACCAATCTCTACCGCTGCCATCGCTGCAAGAATGCCAGCAAGATAAATTAGTGGTGGAATGAGACAAAAAGCGACAGCATTGTCCTTCTTTCAACTAGGGGTTCAACAAGAGTTAAAGAGAAAGGGGGAGCAATAGAAAAATGTCAGCCATGTTCCTCAATTCAACTAAGGGTTAGATCCGAGTGTTTACCCCGGTACTTCTGCCAGTCTTCCATTTTGTGTGTGACTGACCCCTCTGGTCCTCCAGTTGCACCTCAGCGAAGGGACTCTCTGTGAAGTGCTAGCCATTATGTGTCCAAATGTGATTAACTTGCAGCATTCACTGGATTGTTCGCTTACACAATACAGATGGACAGGCTAGGAGTCCACTAACAAACCCCACAAGCCAAAGGGCCCCAGTCCCAGCCACTAGACAAGAACCTTGGGGTTACACAACTACTGCTAAAAAGAGTTCCTGTTGTCAAGAAGTGCTTGTGTATGTAGTGTTTGAATGGGTGTGTTCACTGACTCTCAAGTTACTTTAGTACACCAGGGTGGAGAAGAACAAGTGAATTATTAGTGAAGTTGACCTCCTCACCAAAGATATACTGGTAACAAATTTGTTTATCTATTGTTTTGACCTTACTTACCCTAACCCTTACTTTTCTGTAAACAGAGATACTCAAGTTCTCTCCTGTCCTCACTCAGGGCTGAGCAATATACCACTTGAAAACCTCTCATTCTGGAACAGAAATAATAATGTCTCATGAAGCAGATGAAGATTCCCTGAATGCCGACATTGGTATTTCTGTGAAATAATCACAACAGGGACGACTAGCTATTTGATATAATTTAATTATCCTCATAGAACAACAAACATGGCCTTGTAGCCCGCATGTGATGCATTTTAGCTCTATTTTACTCTCTCCCTCTGTTTATCACTCTTTCACCAAACAATGTTGTTATGTCTGATTGAACTAGAAAGAAGTGTGAGTGTGAGTGTGAGTGTGAGTGTGAGAGAGAGAGAGAGAGAGAGAGAGAGCCAAGGTGTTGACGGGCACTGTAAGATCTGGGGGTGATTGTCATAATTAGTCTTGACTGATGTAGCATATTAAACAGAAAACAATTAGCATACATAATACTGCTCCAGCCATCTGAGTGTTGTTGGATACACTGGACTTAGGCCCTCGTCCAAACAGTCACACCATGGGAACTTTGATGCTTGTTTTTTTTTGGCAAACATACCAAATCAATTAGTGCCCTGAAAGGCTGCAGTGTTTTGTGGGTAATTGTGACATCAGTTTCTTTGGGGCTTCAACTGGAGGGTTGTGAAAGCCCTCTCCCTCCACCTCTCCCTTATTGATGGTTTGCCTTTTTCTATGCATTATTAAGGTTATCATTAGTTATATTTTTGGTAGAATTAAGTATACTGTATTTCTTGTTGGAATTGCCAGGGTTTTTTGTTGTGGATGGCGACCCACATGGTGACACCATCCCTGTCCCTATGCCACGGCTTTAGGTGTGTTACTGAAGCCACTGTCACGGTGGAGGAGTTTCTGGTCGCCGTAGGAGAGAAGGTGGGATATGAGAATGTTGCTTATGCATCCCGGATGAATGAAGCGGTGGTGGTATTTCTTAAAGAAGAGCGTCTTGTTGATCGGATGGTTGAGCATGGTGTACTTCTTAAAGAAGGGCGTCTGGTTGATTGGATGGTTGAGCATGGTGTACTTCTTAAAGAAGAGCGTCTGGTTGATTGGATGGTTGAGCATGGTGTACTTCTTAAAGAAGGGCGTCTGGTTGATCGGATGGTTGAGCATGGCGTACTTCTTAAAGAAGAGCGTCTTGTTGATTGGATGGTTGAGCATGGTGTACTTCTTAAAGAAGGGCGTCTGGTTGATCGTATGGTTGAGCATGGTGTACATCTTAAAGAAAAGTGTCTTGTTGATTGGATGGTTGAGCATGGTGTACTTCTTAAAGAAGAGCGTCTTGTTGATTGGATGGTTGAGCATGGTGTACTTCTTAAAGAAGAGCGTCCTGTTGATTGGATGGTTGAGCATGGTGTACTTCTTAAAGAAGAGAGTCTGGTTGATTGGATGGTTGAGCATGGTGTACTTCTTAAAGAAGGGCGCATTGGATGTTGAGCTTCTTAAAGAAGGGCGTCTGGTTGATTGGATGGTTGAGCATGGCGTACTTCTTAAAGAAGGGCGTCTTGTTGATTGGATGGTTGAGCATGGTGTTCTTCTTAAAGAAGAGCGTCTTGTTGATTGGATGGTTGAGCATGGTGTACTTCTTAAAGAAGAGCGTCTTGTTGATTGGATGGTTGAGCATGGTGTACTTCTTAAAGGAATGTTTATTCAAGTTACACCTCTTTTTTTTCTCCGTTAACAAGGGAACAATGTACTGCCGTTTATTCCCAATGAAGTATTGGAGCGCAAGGTATTGCGGGTTGGGAAGTTTACAAGTTCAATTAAGATTGTCCCATTGGGTTTCAAACACCCGGCTCTGAAACAGGTTATGTCGTTTCGTTGGGTTGCAAACACCCGGCTCTGAAACAGGTTATGTCGTTTCGGAACAGGTGTTTATGTTTTTGGACTCACCGGAGCAGACTTTGGAGTTATCTTTTAAAGTCAAGTAAGACAACAGACTGTATATGGCTTATGCTAGTACGGCTAGTCTACTGTGTTTTGAGTGTGGGGATGTTGGCCATAAGCAACATACTTGCCCGGAAAGGGAGAAGGCAGAGGGAGGGGCACGGGTGGTCCTTGTAACACCTGGGCCCACTGATGTAGGGTGAGGTGGACCGACAGCGGTTGAGCAGCCACAAGCACCTGTTGCTGAGGAACAATTTGTCCATGTTGAGGGTACTGAGATGCAGCTTGTACCAGAGGGGAAGTCAGGATCTGTTATGCAGCAGAAAAATATTGTTGTAGGAGGTAAGGATGGATTTCCCCAGACTGGTGAGGAGACGCCCAGCACGAGTGATGGGGTATAGGAGGGGGTTCAGGTGGAACTAGTCTCCCAGGCAGTGGAGATGTCCACTATGAGTAAGAGGGTACAGGAGGGGATTCAGGTGGGGCTAGTCTCCCAGGTACTGGAGGAGATGCCCGGTACGAGTGATGGGGTACAAGTGGGGAGTGTTGCAAGGGATGTGGCTGAGCGGAGTCAGGAGCCTCAGTTGAGGAAGATCAGGAGAAGGATATGGACATGTCTTTTGATACGATAGCAGCTGGTGACGAATCTATTTAGAATCAAGAGGAGGTAAATGGGTTTCGGGATCAGACTTTTGGGAAATCTGTCAAATTGATTGCAATATGGCAGATTTCTTTGATGTTGATAAGTTTGTGACATCAGCTGTGATGTTACAGAAGATGGTGGGGTTAGAGCAGTTGAGTGTGAAGAAGCATTTCCACTTGAGGAAATGTGTTACTGATGTTATGGCAGCAAAACGTAGTGTTAAGGTGAAGAGAAAATTAAAACAATGATAGGATGTTATTTTCTCTGTCTTGTTTATCTGCTGTTTCTTCAGTTTTTCCTTTCTCTTTTCAATATAGCAGTCAATTGCAAGGATCAATGTAAGCAAACTGAGTGTGATATATAAGTATAGCACATAGCAAAACTCACTTGGATTATATTGGCTTTGAGGCAAGCCTTGCTTTTGGTTTTCAAAGTGAGTAACAGTATCAAAGCGGCCACCTTTTACCGAGATGTGCTCGGCATGAACATTTTGCATCACAAAGAGTTTGAAGAAGGATGTAAGGTAACTTGTACGGGCCCTTTTGATGGAAAATGGAGCTAGACAACGGTCAGCTTTGGGCCAGAGGATGATGACTTTGTGGCTGAACTGACACACACACACACACACACACACACACACACACACACACACACACACACACACACAGCTTTCATTCGAGATCTGTTCTGTTACACGTTTGAAACTACAACCTTTTTTCCCCTTCTCTTCATATCCCTCTGAAGGTTGGTTCAGGTGTGTCAGAGTGTTTGCTTTATGTTTAAAGATCCAGGTGATGCTGCCAAATCACCTCTCCAAATCTGTTCTCTGTTGACAACTATCTGATTCTCCCTGTTCTGTAATGCTTTGAAGTAGAAAAAACATTTGCATAGTGGACCGACAGGTGTCTCTCTTTCTCTCTCTCTCTCTCTCCCTTTCTCTTTTTCTCTCTTTTGCTCTCTTTCTCTCTTCATCTTCGCATATCATCTTTCTCTTATCCCTCTCCATTGTCCCTCTCGCCTCTCTCCCTCCCTCCCTCTCTTATCTCTCTCTCTCTCTCTCTCTCTCTCTCTCTCTCCATCTTCTTCTTCGCCTCTCTTCTCTCTCTTTTCTCTCTCCCTCCCTCTCTCTCTCTCTCCCTCTTATCTCTCCCTACTCCATCATCTCTCTCTTTGTGCTGAACCCCTGGGTTTAGGCCTCCAGAGTGTACACCCATGCCAGGGTTAATCCCAACCCAGCCCTGGGCTCTCTGTCTGAAGTTCCCTGGGCTGTTTGAGACAAGGAGGAGGAAACAGGTAGATTTTAGGACCCCTGGGAGGAGAACAGAGAGAGGAGATTAAGTGACAGAGCGAAGGAAAGGGTAAAAGAGAGAGGGGGGTTGGAGGGCTGTAAAAGAGCTAGTAAATGACAGAGAAGGAGAGAGGTAGAGAGAAGAAGGAGAGCGGTACACTCCCTCTCTCTTTCTTTCCGCCCTCATTGCTCCGCCCTCAACTTCCGGACTTGTATCTGTGCTGTTCTGCTTTTTGTTGCTAACTGGCTAACTTCCAAACTTAACAGTTTTTACGTTTAAAACATTTACTAACGTCTTAACTTTTTTCATTCAACTTTTTCACTCCGGACGCTTTTTCTGGACATGGTTCTACAGGACCTCCACCAGACAAACATTTAAGTAGTAACATTAACACTATGCCATCTAATTGCAGTTGCTATTCTCATAATATACAGGAGAACAATCACCTTATGGTGCAAGCACAGCTGTAAGCACACCTGCAGCTGCAAGCACAGCTTCAGGTGCAAACGTTAGGCAGGGCAATTTAAGTTTAGGAAAGGAGGAAACAGTGTCTGTGCCACCAGTAAGTACAGTTATTAGTATAAATCCCCTCGAACAGTTCCCACAGCCGGACAATTTTATCAAGGCTTCTGGAAAGAAATGCTGTCGGCATTCAACAGGTGTCGCTCATTCAGCCGACAGAAACTTTCAACCGGTTCTCCCCATCAAGCAGCGAGTCAGAGTCAGAGGACTAGCCTTCTCAGGTCTCTCCTCCACTCATTACAGGGTCTGAGCCGCCGAAGCCTCCCACCATTAGCTCGGACAAATTGAAAACCCTAGTCATTGGCGACTCCATTATCCGCAATATTAGACTTAAAAAGAATCATCCAGTGATTATACACTCTTTACCAGGCTGCAGTGCTACTGACGTAAAGGCTAATCTGAAGAGGCTGCTGGCTGAGGCTAAAACTGGTGAGTGTAGAGAGTATAGGGATAATGTTACCCACGACGGCCTCAACGGTGTTAGGATGAAACAGTCAGAGATCACCAAGCGCAACATAGCTTCAGCATGCAAATCAGCTAGAAAGATGTGTCGGCATCGAGTAATTGTCTCGGGCCCCCTCCCAGTTAGTGGGCGTGATGAGCTCTATAGCAGTGTCTCACAACTCAATCACTGGTTGAAAACAGTTTTCAGCCCCTCCCAAAATCTAGAATGAGTAGATAATTGGCCCTCTTTCTGGGACTCCCCCTCAAACAGGAAAAAGTCTGGACTTCTGAGGAGTGACGGACTCCATCCTAGCTGGAGGGGTGCTCTCATCTTATTTATGAACATAGACAGGACTCTAACTCATCTAGCTCCACAATGAGATAGGGTGCAGGCCAGGCAGCAGGCTGTTAGCCAGCCTGCCTGCTTAGTGGGGTCTGCCACTAGCACAGTCAGTGTAGTCAGCTCAGCTATCCCCATTGAGACCGTGTCTGTGCCTTGATCTAGGTTGAGCAAAACAAAACATGGCTGTATTCGCCTTAGCAATCTCACTGGAATAAAGACCTCCTCCATTCATATGATTATTGAAAGAGATTGTGATACCTCACACCTCAATCAGGTCTCCTCCTGGTTACACTCGTGACCATATCCCATGTAATCCTGCAAAGGTGGAGGTGTGTTGCTAACAATTATGACAGGAAATTTAAATTTACAAAAACAAAAAATACTGAGTTTTCGACTTTTGAGCTTCTAGTCATGAAATCCATGCAGCCTATCACATTTTATAGCTATTTACAGGTCTCCTGGGCCGTATACAGTGTTCCTCACTGAGTTCCCGGAATTCCTATCGGACCTTGTAGTCATGGCAGATCATTTTCACATTTTTGGTGACTTTAATATTCACATGGAAAATTCCACAGACCCACTCCAAAAGGCTTTCGGAGCCATCATCGACTCATCGGGTTTTGTCCAACATGTCTCCGGACCTACTCATTGCCACAGTCATACCCTGGATCTAGTTTAGTCCATACCCTAGATCTAGTTTAGTCGGACCACCATCTTATGTTTGCAATCGCAACAAATAAGCTGCTCAGACCCCAACCAAGGATCATCAAAAGCTGTGCAATAGATTCTCGAACAACACAAAGATTCCAAGACGCCCTTCCAGACTCCCTCCACCTACCCAAGGATATCGGAGTAAATTGGTTAACCACCTAACTGAGTGTCTAACTTTAACCTTGTTTAATACACTATATATATGCAGTCACACCCATAAAAACAAATAACATTTGTCGCAAGACATTTTCTCCTTGATATACAGAAAATACCTGAGCCTTGAAGGAAGCTTCCAGAAAATTGGAACAGAAATAGCGCTCCACCAAAGTGGAAGTCTTCCGACAAGCTTGGAAAGAAGTATCATGCAGTATCGAAGAGCCCTCACTCCTGCTCGATCATGCTATTTTTCCAACCTAATTGAGGAGAATAAGAACAATCCAACATTTATATTTGATACTGTCGCAAAGCTAACTAAAAAGCAGCATTCAACAAGAGAAGATAGCTACCATTTCCACAGTGATAAATTCATTAACCTTTTCAATGAAAAGATCATGATCGTTAGAAAGCAAATTATGGACTCCTCTTTGAAACTGCATATTTCTCCAAAGCTCAGTTGTCCTGAGTCTGTACAGACCTGCAAGGACCTAGGATCAATGCAGACACTCAAGTTTTGTAATCCTGTATCTCTTGACACATTCATGAAAATAGTCATGACCTCTAAACCTTCAAGCTGCATACTGGACCTTCTTCCAACTAAACTATTGAAAAAGCTACTTCCTGTGTTTGGCTCTCCTATGTTGAACATAATAAATGGCTCCCTATCCAGCGGATGTGTACCAAACTCTATCAAAAAGTGCCAGTAATAAACACACTCTTGAAAAATCCAAACCTTAACCCGTAAAATGTAAAACAAACTATCGGCCTTTATTTCGAATCTCCCATTCCTCCCCAAAAAATGTAAAGCTGTTGTGCAGCAACTCCCAGGGGCTCCTAAGTGGCGCAGTGGTCTAAGGCACTGTATCTCATTGCAAAAGGTGTCACTGCAGACCCTGGTTTGAATCCAGGCTGCATCACATCTGGCCATGATTGGGAGTCCCTTAGGGCGACGTACAATTGGCCCAGTGTCGTCGGTTTGGCCGGGGCAGCCCGTCATTGTAAATAAGACTCTAGCTTGACTTCATTAACTCACAGCCTTCCTGAAGACAAAAAATGTATATGAAACGCTTCCATCTGGTTTTAGACCCCATCATAGCACTAAGCCTGCACTCATGAAGGTGGTAAACTGCCTTTTAATGGCATCAGACCAAGGCTCTGCATCGGTCCTCGTGCTCCTAGACCTTGGTGCTGCTTTTGACACCATCAATCACCACATTATTTTAGAGAGATTAGAAACCCTAACTGGTCTACATGGACAAGTTCTGGCCTGGGTTAGATCTTATCTGTCGGAAAGACATCAGTTAGTCTCTGTGGATGGTTAGTCCTCCAACAAATCAATTGTAAGTTTTGATGATCCTCAAGGTTCCGTTTTAAGAGCACTATAGTTTTCACTATATATATATTTCTTGGTGATGTCATTCGGGAAACACAATGTCAACATTCACTGCTATGCGGACGACACCAACATTTTGGGGAAGCCCCAAAATGGAATACCCTGGAAGCCTGTGTTTCAGACATAAGGAAGTGGATGGCAGACAATGTTCTACTTTTAAACTCGGAAAAAACAGATGCTATTTCTAGTTCCCAAGAAACAAAGAGATCTTCTGTTGGATCTGACAATTAATCTTGCTGGTTGTACAGTCATCTCAAATAAAACTGTGAAAGACCTCGGCATTATTCTGGACTGTGATCTCTCTTTTGACAAACATTTCAAAAATATTTCAAGGACAGCTTTTTTCCATCTTCGTAACATTGTAAAAATCTGAAACTTTCTGTCCTAAAGTGATGCAGAAAAGCTAATCCATGCTTTTGTCACTTCTACATTACACTACTGCAATGCTCCACTCTCTGGCTACCCAGATAAAGCATTAAATAAACTTCAGTTAGTGATAAATACGGCTGCTAGAATTTAAAAAATGTCATCATATTACTCCAGTGCTAGACTCTCTATATCCGCTTCCTGTTAAGGCTAGGGCTGATATCAAGGTTTTACTGCTGACCTACAAAGAATTACATGGGCTTGCTCCTACCTATCCTTCTGATTTGGTCCTGTTGAACATACCTCCATGTACACAAAGGTAAAAAAAGCTGGCCTCCTTATTGTCCCTAGAATTTCTAAGCAATGTCATGACTGGCCTGCTCAGGTCAGGTTATTGTGGACTACAATCCTACAGAGAGATCTCTCACACCCACCAGAGGGGAAGAGATCGAGAGGTATGGAGATGGGGGAGGGTGGGATGTATGACACCTCGCCCATTGTAAATCTAAGGCAACAGACAAATCTTTTGTCCTCTCAATATGAGAACCGGATCAGAACATCAACATGCAATAAATTGATTTTGGGAGAATAGGTTTCATCAGCTACAATGGTGGTAATGACGATGGATGGAATATGAAAATTAATGTTGTGTTTGTTATGTTATTAAAAGTTAAAGGACGACATTATAACAAAAAGATTGTAACTTTAATAGTTGTCCTAGTATATGCTTGATGTTTGCACATTGTACATTGTGTGGAAAATGTCCAGATCAAAGATAATGTTTTTGTAAAGATGAAATGTGAAGTTAGTTGACTAAATTGGATCTGAGTAAAAATCCAGACCTTGCCTCGACACTTGGTACGCCCAGAGAATTGCCGTGAAAGGCGGAAACGCCCACTTCTGAACAAGGGTGGGGAAACAGACCACTTAGACAAAAGACACTGACATATTGAGGACAACCAGAGAGTTACACCAGAGAGGTGCGTCATCTGAGAAGTCGAAACGGTCCACGCAGAGACCCACATCGGAGACCTTCAACACGTAATTACATAATTATATTCTGACCTATAAGGGCGGCAGTTCGGGCAAGGTTAGGGTTAAAATAAGCATATCTGACAAAGGCACCCAAGCGTATTTTTATCTTGTTTACTCTCTCTCTTTTGAAATACCCATTTTGTGTTGGTCCACTAGGGACCTGTTTCATTGTACAAAGTTCTAAACAATAGCCTAGACTGTGTGTCTGTGTACAGTTGAAGTCGGAGGTTTACATACACTTAGGTTGGAGTCATTAAAACTTGTTTTTCAACCACTCCACAAGTGTCTCTTTAACTTCTCTAGGGTAGCAGTTGGAATTTTGGATGAAAAGCGTGCCCAAATTAAACTGGCTTCTACTCAAGCCCAGAAGATAGGATATGCATATAGTTCGTAGATTTGGATACAAAATACTCTAAAGTTTCCAAAACTGTTAACTTCTTGACGCTACCCATCCCTTTAGCGGGATAATTGTCATCAACAACCGCTGAATAGCATAGCGCCACCATCACATAATATTACAAAAAATATTTATATTCATGAAATCACAAGTGCAATATTGCAAAACACAGCTTAGCCTTTTGTTAATCCACCTGTCGCCTCAGATTTTGAAAATATGTTTACAGCGAAAGCAATCCAAGCGTTTGTGTAAGTTTATCGATCGCCCGACAAAACATTATGTACACTTAGCATTAAGTAGCTTGGTCACAAATCACTCACGAGACTCCAAGTTACACAATACATTTTGTTCCATAAAGATTATTTTTATATCCATAATACCTCCGTTTGTTTGTTGCGTTATGTTCAGAAATCCACAGGAAAGAGCGGTCACGACAAACACAGACGGAAATTCCAGATAGCGCAAGAGTCAAATAATATTACAAAAAAATATTCATATTCATGAAATCACAAGTGAAATAGAACAAAACACAGCTTAGTCTTTTTTTAATCACCCTGTCATCTCAGATTTTGAAATTATGCTTTACAGCCAAAGCAAGACAAGCGTTTGTGTAAGTTTATCGATAGCCTAGCATAGCATTATGTCCAGCTAGCATCAGGAAGCTTGGTCACGAAAATCAGAAAAACAATCAAATTGACCATTTACTTTTGATGATCTCCGGATGTTTTCACTCACGAGACTCCCAGTTATACAACAAATGTTCCTTTTGTTCCATAAAGATTATTTTTATACCCAAAATACCTCAGTTTGTTTGTTGCGTTATGTTCAGAAATCCACAGGAAAGAGCGGTCACGGCAACGCAGAAGGAAATTGCAAATAATATCCGTAATATCCACAGAAACATGTCAAACGTTTTTTACAATCAATCCTCAGGTTGTTTTTAAAATATATAATCAATAATATATCAACCGCAAATGTCTTTATCAGTAGGAGAGGAAAAGGCAATGGCTGTCCGAACTCTGTTGCGCGAGCAAAACTCATGTGACCACCTGACGCAATGTTATCTTTCTGGCTCATTTTTCTAAATAAAAGTCTGAAACTATGTCTGAAGACTGTTGACACCTTGAGGAAGTGTTAGGAAAGAGAATCTGGTTGATTTCCCTTTAAATGGAGCAAAGGGAGGGTATGGAACATGGAGTTTTCAAAATAGAAGCCACTTCCTGGTTTGATTTTTCTCAGGATTTCGCCTGCAATATCAGTTCTGTTATACTCACAGACAATATTTTGACCGTTTTGGATACTTTAGAGTGTTTCCTATCCTAATATGTCAATTATATGCATATTCTAGCATCTGGTCCCGAGAAATAGGCCATTTACTTTGGGAACGTTATTTTTCCAAACATAAAAATAGTGCCCCCTAGCTTCAACATTGTTTGGCATGTTACTATGAACTTTACGGTTACAATTTGGATTTTTTTTGTCTGTCTGTTGTGACTGCGTTTGAGCCTGTGTATTACCGAAGAAAACGCGCAAACAATACTGAGGTTTTTGGATATAAAGAGAGACTTTATGAACAAAAGGAACATTTATTGAATAAATGAATATCTTCTTAGTGCAACCATATGAAGATCATCAAAGGTAAGTGATTAATTGTATTTCTATTTCTGACTTGTGTAACACTTCTACTTGGCTGGTTACTGTTTGTAATGATTTGTCTGCTGGGCTATGTTCTCAAATAATCGTAAGGTATGCTTTCGCCGTAAAGCATTTTTGAAATCTGACACCATGGTTGGATTCACAAGATGCTAGCGTCCCATATACCCTAGAGAGGTTAGCAAGCTATAGTTTTGGCAAGTCAGTTAGGACATCTACTTTTTGCATGATACAAGTAATATTTCCAACAATTGTTTACAGACAGATTATTTCACTTATAATTCACTGTGTCACAATTCCAGTGGGTCAGAAGTTTACATACACTAAGTTGACTGTGCCTTTGAACAGCTTAGAAAATTCCAGAAAATCATGTCATGACTTTAGAAGCTTCTGATGGGCTAATTGACATCATTTGAGTCAATTGGAGGTTTACCTGTGGATGCATTTCAAGGCCTACCTTCAAACTCAGTGCCTCTTTGCTTGACTGACATCATGGGAAATTTAAACAAATTCAGCCAAGACCTCAGAAAACAAGTCTGGTTCATCCTTGGGAGCAATTTCCAAACGCCTGAAGGTACCACGTTCATCTGTACAAACAATAGTACGCAAGTATAAACACCATGGGACCACACAGCCATCATACCGCTCAGGATGGAGACACGTTCTGTCTCCTTTTATTTATTTATCTGTTATTTTACCAGGTAAGTTGACTGAGTACACATTCTCATTTGCAACAACGACCTGGGGAAGAGTTACAGGGGAGAGGGATGTATGAGCCAATTGTAAACTGGGGATTATTAGCTGACCGTGATGGTTTGAGGGTCAGATTGGGAATTTAGCCAGGACACCAGGGTTACCACCCCTACTCTTACGATAAGAGCCATGGGATCTTTACTGACCTCAGAGAGTCAGGACACCCGTTTAACATACCAACCGAAAGATTTGGGATTGGGATATTTTTTTAGACCAGAGGAAAGAGTGCCTCCTACTGGCCGTCCAACACCACTTCCAGCAGCATCTGGTCTACCATTCAGGGACTGACCAGGACCAAACCTGCTTAGCTTCAGAAGCAAGCCAGCAGTGGTATGCAGGGTGGTATGCTGCTGGCATAAAGAGACAAACGTTATTTGGGGCAAAAACTGCAAATCAATCCAAGAACAACAGCAAAGGACCTTGTGAAGATGCTGGAGGAAATAGGTACAAAAGTATCTATATCCACAGTAAAAATAAATCCTATATCAACAAAACCTCAAAGGCCGCTCAGCAAGGAAGAAGCCACTGCTCCAAAACCACCATAAAAAAGTTAGACTATGGTTTGCAACTGAACATGGGGACAAAGATCAGACTTTTTAGAAAAATGTCCTCTGGTCTGATGAAACAAAAATAGAACTGTTTGGCCATAATGACCATAGTTATGTTTGGTGGAAAAATGGGGAGGCTTGCATGACGGAGAACACCAGTCCAACGGTGAAGCACAGGGGTGGCAGCATCATGTTGTGGGGATGCTTTGCTGCAGGAGGGACTGGTGCACTTCACAAAATAGATTGCATCAAGAGTAGGAAACTAATGTGGACATATTGAAGCAACATCTCAAGACATCAGTCAGGAAGTTGCATCTTGGTCGCAAATGGGTCTTTCAAATGAACAATGACCCGAAGCATACTTCCAAAGTTATGGCTTAAGGAAAACAAAGTCAAGGTATTGGAATGGCAAAGCTCTGAACTCAATCCCATAGAAAATGTGTGGGCAGAACTGAAAAGACGTGTGCGAGCAAGGAGGCCTACAAACCTGACTCAGTTACACCAGCTGGGCCAAAATGCACCCAACGTTTTGTGGGAAGCTTGTTGAAGGTTACCCGAAACGTTTGACCCAAGTTAAGGCAATTCTACCAAATACTAGTTGAGTGTATGTAATTTTCTGACCCACTGGTAATGTGATGAAAGAACAAAAAATCTGAAATAAATCACTCTCTACTATTATTCTGACATTTCACATTCTTAAAATAAAGTGGTCATCCTAACTGACCGAAACAGGGAATTTTTAAGGTGTATGTACACTTCTGACTTCAACTGTATGTGTATCTTATATTACCATTATAGCTTGTAAATAAATAAATAATCAACTCAATTGGTGTGGTACAGACTCATTGGTGGGACTCAGGTTTTTTCAGATTCCAGGATTATGCTACGTTCAGAATGAGATTGTAAAGGAAATTTACTAATTAGCGACTTTTGTAACAATCGATATTCTGATATTCTTTGAGTAAATTTGGGAAATGGAACTCAGTAAAACCAAACTTTACCAAGGTGCTCCAGGTTAATGAGTTAATAATTACCCGATTCACTTAATCATGTAATTATAAACCGTTAATCATTCGATGAGCAGCAGTCGTCACATTAACCAATACAACGTCACGAAAGCAAAATGAATCCAGCCCAGCTGGAGACAGGGCTTTCTCCTATAGAGCTCCAGTTTTCTGGAATGGTCTGCGTATCCATGTGAGAGACACAGACTCGGTCTCAACCTTTAAGTCATTACTGAAGACTCATCTTTTCACTAGGTCCTATGATTGAGTGTAGTTTGTCCCAGGGGTGCGAAGGTGAACGGCAAGGCACTGGAGCGACGAACCGCCCTTGCTGTCTCTGCCTGGCTGGCTCCTCTCTCCACTGGGATTCTCTGCCTCTAACCATATTACGGGGGCTGAGTCACTGGCTTGCTAGGGCTCTTCCATGCCGTCCGTAGGAGGGGTGCGTCACTTGAGTGGGTTAAGTCACAGACGTGATTTTCCTGTCTGGTTTTGCATCCCCTCGGGCTCGTGCGGTTTAGGAGATCTTCCTGGGCTATATTCAGCCTTGTCTCAGGGTAGTAAGTTGGTGGTCTGTTGATATCTCTCCAGCTGTGTGGGGGCTGTGCTTTGGCAAAGCGGGTGGGGTTATATCCTGCCTGGTTGGGCCTGTCTGGGGGAATCGTCAGATGGGGCCACAGTGTCCCCCGAGCTACCCCTGTCTCAGCCTCCAGTATCTATGCAGCAATTGCCTATGTGCCGGGAGGCTAGAGTCAGTCTTATATCTTGTGTAATTTTTCTGTCTTATCTGGTGTCCTGTTTGAATTTAAGTATGCTCCCTTTAATCTTCTTTACCTCTCTCCCTCTCCTCGCGGAGAATCTGAGACCTAGAATCATGCCTCAGGACTACCTGGCCTGATGACTCCTGGATGTCCCCAGTCCACTTGGTCGTGCTGCTGCTCCAGTTTCAACTGTTCTGCCTGTGACTAGGGAACACTAACCTGTTCACTGGAGGTAGTACCTTGTCCGGAACCTGCTGTTTTCAACACTCTCTCTCTCTACCGCACCTGCTGTCTAAACTTCTGAATGCTCGGCTATGAAAAGCCAACTGACATTTACTCCTAAGGTTCTGACCTGTTGCACCCTCGATAACCACTGATTATTATTTGACCCTGCTGGTCATCTATGAACGTTTGAACATCTTGAAGAACAATCTGGCCGTAATTGGCCATGTACTCTTATAATCTCCACCTGGCACAGCAAGAAGAGGACTGGCCACCCCTCAGAGACTGGTTCCCCTCTAGGTTGCTTCCAAGCTTCCTGCCTTTCTAGGGAGTTTTTCCTAGCCACTGTGCTTCTACATCTGCATTGCTTGCTGGTTGGGGTTTTAGGCTGGGTTCCTGTGTAGCACTTTGTGACATCTGCTAATGTAAAAGGGGCTTTAGAAATAAATGTGATTGATTTGATTGAAGAGAAGTAGAGAGAAGAAGAAGAAGAGAGGTAGAGAAAAGGAGAGCGGTAGAGAGAGAAGAGAGGTAGAGAGAGAAGGATAGCAGTAGAGAGAGAAGAGAGGTAGAGAGAGAAGGAGAGCAGTAGAGAGAGAAGAGAGGTAGAGAGAAGAAGGAGAAAGTCTTTGTTGATCTCTAACCATGGATAGAAATGGCCAGATAGTTGTGTAGCCCACTTAGATCATTTTCTTTACTTCTCTGTTTCATCTTAGAGTGAGGTAAAGCTGTCCACCTACAGACTATTACTCATATAAACACTCTCTCTCTCGCACACGCACGCACACACACACACACACACGCACGCAAACACACATATACACACACACACACACACACACACACACATTGACAAACACACACGTACACAGAGATAAACACAGACACAAACTGTCACACAAACACACATACACACACACACAGATAAACAGACACACACTGTCACACAAACACACACACACACACACACACACACAGATAAACAGACACACACTGTCACACAAACACACACACACACACACACACACACACACACACACACAGAAAGACATAACTATGAGGTAGGCAGCCTACGAGCCCCAGCTCTTAGTTAAACAGCAGGGGGGTATACTCCTTTACTCCTGTTAACACAAGAGGTGAAACTCTTCTACACCACAATAACCCTCTCACACACTGCACCTCAGGACCGTTCTCTGTTTTTCACTCTCTCCCTCCCTTTTCTCTCCCTTCCTTATCCAGGTCCTCTCCCTCAGATTTCACACATTCTCATGGAATTATACCCCCCCACCGAGGGAGAGCAGGTCAGGCGCCCAATCCAGTTGCACAGAAACACATTCTCAACCACAATGGCACAATCTCTTTTCTTTATTAAGGTCTTACAATAAGCTTTGGCCCTGCATGACCCTTTGGGCCCCCACTTACATGGCCAAACCTCATGAATGTGATAAAGCAGTAGTGTGAAAACACATACAGATGCACATACTGTAAGTACACACGTACACCCACTCAGCCAGTCATCAGTGGTATGAATATGATTTACTATTAAGATATTAAAGAATGTGTAAAGTTTACATGAGGGACGTGACCTGTACTAGCCAACCCCTGACCTAAACATTTCTCCAGATGGCTTCAGATTAGACCTTTACTCTTTCGCTCCTCCACCTCTCCATCCAGTCTTCATTCACCCTCCATCCCTCCTCCTCTTTTCTCTCCCAGCCTTTTTCTCTCTCGTGAATAGACTGGCTTTCAAGCTGGGGTTAATAAGTGTTGAATCAACTATAGAAACCGGATAAGAGCGTCTGCTAAATGACTTAAATGTAAATGTAAATGTAACAGCAAAATGTGGAATTTAAAGGAAAATAGAGAGAAAGAGATGTATTCAGACATGATTTTAGTGTTAAAGAGTATATGCCCCTCAAATTCAACTCTGGACCTAGAGACCAATTCCACTGCTTTTTCTAATTCTTCCTCTCTAATCAGGGACTGATTGTGACCTGGAACACCAGGTGGGTGAAATGAATTATCACTAGAACGGGAAATCAACAATACTCCGGACCTCATAGGTTGAATAACCCTGGTCTATGCCCTAGTAACTAAGTCTTAAGAGTACAGTGTTAATGAGAGCCTGTAACAGTATGTAGCCGCCTCTCTACTTTGACATAAAACTTCTTCATGCAGTACAGTTGACCATGTCTCCATTTGTTTGCAGTGAAATGATTGTGATGGGCTTAGACTGTCTTCAAAGACACTGTTAATGGACATATGTTTTAAAGTACGTCCTCCCGTCCTTCCCTTGTCTACACTCCCTTATTTTTTTTATTTCACCTTTATTTAACCAGGTAGGCCAGTTGAGAACAAGTTCTCATTTGCAACTGCGACCTGGCCAAGATAAAGCATAGCAGTGTGAACAGAAAACAACACAGAGTTACACATGGAGTAAACAATGAAAAGTCAATAACACAGTAGAAAAAAAGAAGAAAAGAGTCTATACATTGTGTGCAAAAGGCATGAGGAGGTAGGCGAATAATTACAATTTTGCAGATTAAAACAGGAGTGATAAATGATCAGATGGTCATGTACAGGTAGAGATATTGGTGTGCAAAAGAGCAGAAAAGTAAATAAATATAAACAGTATGGGGAAGAGGTAGGTAAAATTGGGTGGGCTATTTAACGATAGACTATGTACAGCTGCAGCAATCGGTTAGCTGCTCAGATAGCAGATGTTTGAAGTTGGTGAGGGAGATAAAAGTCTCCAACTTCAGTGATTTTTGCAATTCGTTCCAGTCACAGGCAGCAGAGAACTGGAACGAAAGGCGGCCAAATGAGGTGTTGGCTTTAGGGATGATCAGTGAGATACACCTGCTGGAGCACGTGCTACGGGTGGGTGTTGCCATCATGACCAGTGAACTGAGATAAGGCGGAGCTTTACCTAGCATGGACTTGTAGATGACCTGGAGCCAATGGGTCTGGCGACGAATATGTAGCGAGGGCCAGCAGACTAGAGCATACAGGTCGCAGTGGTGGGTGGTATAAGGTGCTTTAGCAACAAAACGAATGGCACTGTGATAAACTGCATCCAGTTTGCTGAGTAGAGTATTAGAAGCTATTTTGTAGATGACATCGCCGAAGTCGAGGATCAGTAGGATAGTCAGTTTTACTAGGGTAAGTTTGGCGGCGTGAGTGAAGGAGGCTTTGTTGCAGAATAGAAAGCCGACTCTAGATTTGATTTTAGATTGGAGATGTTTGATATGAGTCTGGAAGGGGAGTTTACAGTCTAGCCTGACACCTAGGTACTTATAGATGTCCACATATTCTAGGTCGGAACCATCCAGGGTGGTGATGCTAGTCGGGCGTGCGGGTGCAGGCAGCGGACGGTTGAAAAGCATGCATTTGGTTTTACTAGCGTTTAAGAGCAGTTGGAGGGCACGGAAGAAGTGTTGTATGGCATTGAAGCTCGTTTGGAGGTTAGATAGCACAGTGGACGGGCCAGAAGTATACATAATGGTGTCGTCTGCGTAGAGGTGGTTCAGGGAATCGCCCGCAGCAAGAGCAACATCATTGATATATACAAAGAAATGCTGAGATGAAATGGTCCAATTTCCCTGCAAATTGAGGATTTTCTGATTGCTGAAACATTAAAGGCCCAGCGCAGTCAAAAACGTGGCATTCATGTGTTTTATATTTATGTTCACACCATGAGGTTGGAATAATATTGGGAAATTGTGACAATTATGAAAATTTCAGCCTGTTTTGGTGGGATGGAGTTTTTGCCTGCCTGGTGACAGGCCTGTCACCAGGCATTAAATGAGTTAATAGACCATTAAGAAAGAGAGTTCCAAACCTCTCTGCCATTAACAGCTCCCCCACTCAGACCCCTCCCAGACAGTTCTAGCAAGAATTTCACAATTTTTATTGAAAACGATCACAGTAAGGTACTTAATTATTCACCCTGAAATTATTTGATATTGAGATTAAAAACGTCCACATTAGACCTTTAATGGGAAAAAGGCATGCAGCACCAGGATCAAATAGAGCCAGTTCAAGCTAAAGCTTAAACATTTGAAAGAAAGAAACATCTATACATAAACAAATATTGTACATTGAAATAACTTCCCTCTGTGAATTCATTGTGCAGAGATTGAATAAAGAAGACAACTTGCCATTGTGTGCTAAAATCTGTAGCCAAAGCTGGCTCTTTTTCCAGCTGAATCATCCCATTCCTCTCTAAAACCATGCAGCGTGCTAAAGGTCTGTCTCACACAGCATACAGTATATTATTCCAGGGGACTGTCAAATTGTGTTTCTGAGCACAAAGCTGTGCCCTTTCTTCTTCACCAATGATAGAGGGAGTGTTTCTGAGTGACAACATGCCTGGCTCTGCATAGTTCATTTATTTGACCACCACAACTGTCCTGCACAAACATATACATATACACATGCATGCACACACACACACACACACAGACACACACACACACACACACACACACACACACACACACACACACACACACACACACACACACACCTAGGAGCGCATGCGCATGCACACCCACAATACTCTCTTCCCTGAATGTAGTAAAGTAAAGCAGTGTGTGTCTTCATTAGCATTAGTGCTGATTCAAAACCTAGCACCAGTAGCAGATAAATGAGGGCACATTTTGAAGCTGGCTACTCTTTTAGCCACATCCACCATCATCTGTCCTCCAGCAACTTAGTGGAAATTCACCTGTCCATCTTCTTTAACAGGCTTCCAGCTCCTTCTGTGCTGCCGAAAGTCATCCTGAATCCAAATGTCTGTTTAATATGATTGATCTCATCATCATTTCAGAAGAGGATGCGACTACTTCATCACATCTGACTTAAAGAGGAGAGACAGTCTGTTTGAATTAAAAGGAATCTGCTCACTGGCTCCACTGACACCCCGGATAGCATCATAAGCCATTCAATATATTTTGTGAATTATAGGAAACATTTTCTCTCAGCCTCATGGCAAATTGTGTAGAATAGCAGGGAATTAGCTCAGGGAATCCTTGTCCAGAATCGAAACTTAAAATTCCCCTAAATGTACATTTTATAAGGAAAAATATTTGATTCATGAATTTTCTAAATACTTTCAATATTATTAATGTCCTTGTCGGCTCTACGCCTGGACATGGCCTTGTCAGCAGCAAAGGATCACAATTTAAAACTGTCAAAAAAGTGTTATGTTTTAATACACATTTTAAAAAATGGTAATAATGGATATTAACCTCTTTAAATGTAATCAAAAATGTAATCTCGTAATCCCCAAAAGTAACTAAACAGTAACAGTAATGCTGAACACTCCAAGAAAGGTTAACATTGCACTTTTCTGGTAAAAAGAGTTATAAATTGCGGAGGTGTAATCACTTTTGAGGACACAAGCATAAGTACACAATACAAATATGATAAATTATGAAAATATGAAAGATTTTCTATGATGTACTTCCTATTCAACAAAACTGTATGAATAAGGCTTCAAATCACTTATATCTGTTCAAAGTATAGTATAGTCCATTTATGAAATTACTAACTATGAGATTTTACCTTCCTAATAACTGAAAAATATATATGTCTATATTTATTGTTAGAGAAAAGGTCTCTCTTGATCTAAATGTTTGCACCCTTTGATGTGAACATCTCACAGAGCTCTAGCTTGGCTTCCTGAACTTGTTAGGAACTCGCCTATTAATCGTGTCTGTCTATGTCAAACAGAAAGTGTTTTTTGAACATGCCATAGAAATAAAAGCATTTAAATTAATTATATTATCAGATACATTTTGATGACCAATTTACCCCTTTTACCAAAGAGCACCTTCTGTCTACCAAAACCTACTATTGTGTACCTTAGCAGCACTTCCCTTGCTTCTTTTTTCTAGAAAGTGTTTTTTGTTTAAAATCTATGAGTTATTTTAGATGAATGGCTATAAATCGATCTCTGAATGTGCTACTATGATGAACCACTGTGTCCTGCTGCATTATGATGTAAATATTCTAGGCATATGCGTTGTTAGTGGCTGTGACATAGGGTTCAGCCAGGAGTTTATGGACAGTCAGAAGAACAAATGAAATGGTAGGAGAGACATCCCGGCTTCAAGTGGTGTCTGTGAAAATCAGGGCTACCGCTCAATGCAAGCCTTTCGATATATGATGTCCACATATCAATTTATAAGTGAAAATGTCAGTCTGAATCGGTTCCAGAACCACACAGGTCCTCAAAACAGGGAACTTTACATCTAAAAATGATTGTATGTAGTTCTTGCAATAGCCCTCTGCGACTTTGAATAATATTTATATCTCAAAATTTGATTCCTAAAAGATGTGTGAGGAGATTGGTCTAAAATCCCAAATTAATCAGGAATGAGCAGGGTCAACTATACCATAAGGACAACCTGCTCATGTCCTCATCACATGTAGGGCAATAAGACAACTCATGGTCTGCAATGTTCTCTACTTTTGATAGGTTTAGACAAACAATATTTGAATCATCATGGTCACAAACGTAGACTTTCAACTCCATCTTCCTGATTAAAATAGAATATGAATTTTGCTTCAAATATGTTACATTTAATTAGGTTATAGAGTCATAAATCAACTGAAAAACAAAATGGCTACTGTGTATACCACTTGAATGAAGAAGAAAAATATACTTTTTGTCAACTCTGTAAAACCCAAATTCTGTCAGACTGATGACAAATCTGATAGAATGATTATGTTTTTATTGGGGATTTTCAAATGAATTATTTTCCATATTTTACAAATGATTGTTTTGAACTTGAGACAAAAATAGGTCTGTTTTGTGTATCTGTTGTCAACTCCGTCATTAATGGCACGTTTTAGTCAATATTCTCCAAAAATATTGTATTCAGATGTTGTATTCATAATATTGGCCATTTAATATTTTGGTACACAAACTGGAGAGCTTTTCTTTGTCTACACTCATTAAGCATTGTTCACACACTCTTAAGCTTTAGCCCCAACCATCTCTTTAAGGGTTCACATATGAGGCTATGAACTAAACAAGCAAAGATTTCAAGACTAAAGGCCGGGTGTGTTCGTGAATTTTATCTGGATTGCCAGACTGTTTTCTGGGTATTCGTAACCTTGGAGTGTTGTCAGATTGTCCATTTATAAATCCCGAGCGTTTCACTATCGGAGCGTTCACAGCACACACTGCATGCTCTGGCCAATGAGTAGGGTTGATTTGAGCATTCTGACCTAACAGCAGCAGTCAAGCACCCAAGCTAACTGGCTATCGTTGGCTAGCTTGCTAAAGTATTCAACCCCCTTTTCCTATTTTGTTGCCTTCAACCTGGAATTAAAATAGATTTTTGGGGGGAGGCATAATTTGAATTACACAACATGCCTACGACTTTGAAGATGAAAAATATTTTATACTGTGAAACAAACAAGAAATAAGACAAAAAAAATCTTTAAGTCATACCACAGATTCGCAATTGGATTGAGGTCTGGGCTTTGACTAGGTCATTCCAAGACATTTAACTGTTTCCCCTTAAACCACTCGAGTGTTGCTTTAGCATTATGCTTAGGGTCATTGTCCTGCTGGAAGGTGAACCTCCGTCCCAGTCTCAAATCTCTGTAAGACTCTGGAAGGGGTGGCAGGTAGCCTAGTGGTTAGAGCATTGGCCTAATAACCGAAAGGCTGAATGATCGAATCCCAGAGCTGACAAAGTCTAAATCTTTCGTTCTGCCCCTGAACAAGGCAGTTAACCCACTGTTCTTTGGCTGTAATAACACACGCCATCCATCATTTCTTCAATTCTGACCAGTTTCCCATTCCCTGCTGATGAAAAACATCCCCACAGCATGATGCTGCCACCAACTTGCTTGGTGAGGTGTTGGGTTTGCCCCAGACATAGCATTTTAATATCCATTTAATTACAGGTTGCAATGCAACAATGTAGGAAAAAGACCAAGGAATATGTTTACTTTTGTAAGGCACTGTGCTTCCAGACACAAATGAGAGAACAGCTTCCTCTGACAATTTTACTCGCCCAAGCAGAGCTGGTTAAGATGTTTTTATGTTATCCAGAACATTGGTGACTGTAACTGTGCCACTGGCAACAATTTAATTATGTTTTTTTGCCAACGTTCACCACCCACCTGCTTCAGATATCCACTATCATCCTTGTGTCCAAGAAAGGGAAAGTAACTGAACTGAATGACTAACGACCATTAACCCTCACTCCCGTCATCATGAAGTGCTTCGAGAGGCTAGTCAAAGACCGTTCATCAACTACAGCTCGGCCTTCAATACCACAGTGCCATATAAGCTCATTACAAAGCTCACAGCCCTGGGTCTGAACTTCTCCGTATGGAACTGGCTCCTGGAATTCCTGACGGGGCGCCCCCAGGTGGTGAAGGTAGGCAACATTAACCTCAGGGTGCTGCAGAAATGTGGCCTGTCCCAGAGGGCCCTCACAGTGTCCTACAGGAGCACCATCGAGAGCATATTGTTGGGCTAAATCACAGCCTGGTACGACAACTCCACCGCCACGGACCACAACAGAGAGTGATACGTGCAGCTGAATGCAACATTGGGTACACACTGCCTGCTGTAAAGGACACCTACAACACCAGGTGTTGTAGGAAGGCCAATAAGATCATCAGGGAGCCACCCAAGCCAAGACCTGTTTTTCCCGCTTTGGTCACTCAGACCCGGGCAGTACAGGAGCATCATAGCAAAAACTGAAAGACTGGCCAATGGTTTCTAACCATTAGGACTGCTGAATAGATACCACTAGTCAGCTACCTGCTCCCCTCTGTTACCCCCTCCCATGGACATTTCCCCCTTCCACACCCTCAAAACTCACTTACCTTACCTGCTACTCCCTCTATGGACATTCTTCCTTCTGCTGCTCCACCATACAATACAGTAGATTGTAATAAAAACTTTATAAATAGAAATAGCACTATTTCCTTTATTTTATTTCACCGGTCCTGCATGTTGGAGCTCGAAGCATAAGATTTTCACTGTACCCTGCAATCACACCTGCAACCCTGTACATGTGACTATTACACAATCTGAATCTGAGTCTGACCTATTCTGAGTGTGCGTAAGACCTTCAACAGTAACGTAGAGTCTACCACAGGTCAACCCTATTCCTACTGCGTAGGACTAATATTTCCCTTCTAATGAATGAGTGTGAGTATGCGTGTACATACGTGTGTTGGCGTGCTATATGTGTGTGTTTGCTGACTATGTTCATTAAAAGAGCAGCTCGATCTCATTTCATCAGAGTTAACAGCAGGAGTCCTCTTGGGGTCTCATTTTGCTGTTTCAGAGAAACTCTTGATTGACATTGATTGGAAAAGATTAGACAGGATTGCAGACTACAGTTTTCCCTTTTTGTACTGGAGTTTGTGGCTCTCAAATGCGCACGTCTGAAACAGAAATAGATATTTTCATTTATTTTCTCCTCTTTCCTATGTGACCTCCATGGCCATGCAATGGGCTGCTGTGGAGCAGTGTGCCCTGGGCTACCTTTCCACCATCAGGCCCCAACGACCAAAGTCTCCAAACACACGAATACAAGAGAGGGCAGAGGTTAAAAGAAGCAAATGTTGGATGACTCTCCCTCGTCGGCCAACTAGAGGAACATGTAATAAAGTCCACATAAGAAGAGCAACACAGGAGAGTGAGTCCTTAAAAGAAGTATGGAGTAATGGAGGGATGTAGGGATATTGGAATGAATGGTTTTGATGAGTGACCTCTGGCCTACAGTCAGCCCTGACCTTAAGAACACAGCCGCCGAGCCCTGAACCATGGGAGGACTGAAGAAAGAGAAACACACATACACGCAACACTTTGTTTTACTCTTGACACAGAGAGAACACACACACACACATAAAGGAAGACAAACACACATTCAGTGCCTTTGGACTTTTTCACATTTTGTTGTGCTACAGCCTTATTCTAAAATGGATTTAAAAAAAAAATAATCCTCAGGAATCTACACACAATACACCATTTATTTTTACCTTCATTTAACTAGGCAAGTCAGTTAAGAACAAATTCTTATTTTCAATGACGGCCTAGGAACAGTGGGTTAACTGCCTGTTCAGGGGCAGAACGACAGATTTTTACCTTGTCAGCTCGGGGATTAGAACTTGCAACCTTCCGGTTGCTAGTCCAACGCTCTAACCACTAGGCTACCCTGCCTCCCCATGATGAAGCAAAACCGTTTTTTTTTTCTTTATTTCTTTCTTTATTCAGACCCCTTGCTATGAGAATAATCAAAATTAAACAGGTGCATTCTGTTTCCATTGATCGTCCTTGAGACTTTTCTACAACTTGATTGGAGTCCACCTTTGGTAAATGCAATTGTTTGGACATGATTTGGAAAGGCCCTCACCTGTCTTTATAAGGTCCCACAGTTGACAGTGCATATCAGAGCAAAAACCAAGCCATGAAGTCGAAGGAATTGTCCGTAGAGCTCCGAGACAGGACTGTGTTGAGGCACAGATCTGGGGAAGGGTACCAAAACATTTCTGCAGCATTCAAGGTCCCCAAGAACAGAGTGTCCTCCATCACTCTTAAATGTAAAAACTTTGTAACCACCAAGAATCTTCCTAGAGCTATCCACTCGGCCAAACTGAGCGATCGGGGGAGAAGTGCCTGGGTCAGCGAGGTGACCAAGAACCCGATGGTCACTCTGACAGAGATCTAGAATTCCTCTTTGGAGATGGGAGAACCTTCAGAAGTACAACCATCTCTACAGCACTCCACAATTCAGACGGTAAAAGGCACATGAAGCTTGGAGTTTTAACAAAAGGCCCCTAAAGACTCGGACGGACTGCCTTATACCACGGGAGAACGATAGACGGACTGCCTTATACCACGGGAGAACGATAGACGGACTGCCTTATACCACGGGAGAACGATAGACGGACTGCCTTATACCACGGGAGAACGATAGACGGACTGCCTTATACCACGGGAGAACGATAGACGGACTGCCTTATACCACGGGAGAACGATAGACGGACTGCCTCATTCCACGGGAGAACAATAGACGGACTGCCTTATACCACGGGAGAACGATAGACGGACTGCCTTATACAACGGGAGAACGATAGACGGACTGCCTTATACCACGGGAGAACGATAGACGGACTGCCTTATACCACGGGAGAACGATAGACGGACTGCCTTATACCACGGGAGAACGATAGACGGACTGCCTAATACCACGGGAGAATGACAGACTGTCTTAGTTAGTTGTGTAGGTAGACAGAGCTAGGCAGACATTCTGTGGCAGTAACCTTGAGTGTTCATATTCAGTAGGATTGTGATGAAACTGGCAGATTAATGGTACATTCAACACTAGGCCAACTAAGAAGGGAACATTTTCTGTTTCAACACTCTGCCAGTGGCTCCAGATGATGTGTGAATGGGAGAATATGTGTTAGAGAGATACTGTATAAGGAAACAGATGGAGAGAGAGAGAGAGAGAGAGAGAGAGAGAGAGAGAGAGAGAGAGAGAGAGAGAGAGAGAGAGAGAGAGAGAGAGAGAGAGAGAGAGAGAGAGAGAGAGAGAGAGAGAGAGAGAGAGAGAGAGAGAGAGAGAGAGAGAGAGAGAGAGAGAGAGAGAGAGAGAGAGAGAGAGAGAGAGAGAGAGAGAGAGAGAGAGAGAGAGAGAGAGAGAGAGAGAGAGAGAGAGAGAGAGAGAGAGAGAGAGAGAGAGAGAGAGAGTTGGTGGGAGGTGTTGCGCCACCAGATGGGTTCTAATCTAAATGGTCACCCCTGGACCATCATGGGTAATGGACCAGTCAGACTCCCCTAGATCACCGCAACGACCACACCCTGCTGAAAGACAGCCTCTCTTTCTCTCTATTCAATTTAAATTTAAGGGCTTTATTGGCATGGGAAACATATATTAACATTGCCAAAGCAAGTTAAGTAGATAATAAACAAAAGTGACATAAACAATAAAAATCAACAGTAAACATTACACTCACAAAAGTTTCAAAAGAATAAAGACATTTCAAATGTCATATTATGTGCAAATAGTTAAAGTACAAAAGGGAAAATTAAAAAACATAAAAATGGGTTGTTTTTACAACAGTGTTTCTTCTTCGCTGGTTGTTTTCTTGTGGCAACAGGTCACAAATCTTTCTGCTGAGATGTCACACTGTGGTATTTCACCCAATAGCTATGGGAGTTTCTCAAAAATCTCAGGGAAATATGTGTCTCTAATATGGTCATACATTTGCCAGGAGGTTAGGAAGTGCAGCTCAGTGTCCACCTCATTTTGTGGGCAGTGAGCACATAGCCTGTCTTCTCTTGAGAGCCAGGTCTGCCTACAGCGGACTTTCTTAATAGCAAGGTTATGTTCACTGAGCCTGTACATAGTCAAAGCTTTCCATAAGTTTGGGTCAGTCACAGTGAAGGGATGAACAGGCTGAGGTTTCAGGGGAAGGGAGAAGGTGTGCAGATGTAGTGGGAAAAGTAGGAAACGAAAGCAGTGTGACTAAGGGGGCAATTGTGGTAGAACAGGAAAATTCAGTGAGACTGTGATTGAGGTCGCTGAGGAGGTGCTGGTAAATTAAATGGGAGTTCAAGAGGAGAGTGAAACAAGGGGAAATGAAGCAGCTGTTTTCAAAGTACCGAGGAGTAAGAGGAAGAATTTAAGGGGTGGCGAGGGTTCTAATTCTAAGAGGAAGGTAGAGATTGATAAATCAGTTGAGGATAAACAGGTTGTAGAGATGGTGTAGTTTTTTTTCTGGGGACGATAGCGATAGTGAGGCATCTGATGCGTCACAACAAAATAGTGAGAGATGGGGTGGAATGGAGGTATGGGATTGAGAAGGTATGCATATTTCTGAATTTGAAAAAAGGGAAGAAATATATGTAGGGTTATAAGGATTTTTTTCTCCTGAAAGTGAATTGTTTATTGAATCAGCAATGTTTCTGATGTAAAAAATAGCGGGGGTCACGAGACTGACAAGTGATTAAAATTCGAAAGGAAATGAAAGAGTTAAGTCGCATCCTTAACTCTGTAAAGAAATGTGTTTTCTGTCTCTTACGCTGTATTTTATTTAGCCAAAAGCAGATTTAACATTTCTTCTTAATAACCTCTTGAAGCTAGGGGGCACTATTTTTATGTTTGGAAAAATAACGTTCCCAAAGTAAACAGCCCATTTCTCAGGACCAGATGCTAGAATATGCATATAATTGACAGATTAGGATAGATATGCAATTCAGCGGTTGTTGATGAAAATTATCCCACTAAAGGGATGGGTAGCGTCAAGAAGTTATACGTACATGGGGCTAGAGACATTAAAGAAAGAGCCATAGTGTATGATTAAATAAAGGGAAAGAGAAGTGACATATGTTTTCTACAAGAAACGCGTCCTTGGAGGGTAAAACTGGGCATTGATGACAAGGTAAAGCCAGCATGGAGAGCACTGTATAAGCCACCGTTACTAAAGGGGACTGGTGATATGTAATGGAGGGTGTTGATGACAAGGTAAAGCCAGCATGGAGAGCACAGTATAAGCCACCGTTACTAAAGGGGACTGGTGATATGTAATGGAGGGTGTTGATGACAAGGTAAAGCCAGCATGGAGAGCACAGTATAAGCCACCGTTACTAAAGGGGACTGGTGATATGTAATGGAGGGTGTTGATGACAAGGTAAAGCCAGCATGGAGAGCACTGTACATGCCACCGTTACTAAAGGGGACTGGTGATATGTAATGGAGGGTGTTGATGACAAGGTAAAGCCAGCATGGAATGGAGGGTGTTGATGACAAGGTAAAGCCAGCATGGAGATCACTGTACTGTACAAGCCACCGTTAGTAAAGGGGACTGGTGATATGTAATGGAGGGTGTTGATGACAAGGTAAAGCCAGCATGGAGAGAACTGTACAAGCCACCGTTAGTAAAGGGGACTGGTGATATGTAATGGAGGGTGTTGATGACAAGGTAAAGCCAGCATGGAGAACACTGTACAAGCCACTGTTAGTAAAGGGGACTGGTGATATGTAATGGAGGGTGTTGATGACAAGGTAAAGCCAGCATGGAGAACACTGTACAAGCCACCGTTACTAAAGGGGACTGGTGATATGTAATGGAGGGTGTTAATGACAAGGTAAAGCCAGCATGGAGAGAACTGTACAAGCCACCGTTACTAAAGGGGACTGGTGATATGTAATGGAGGGTGTTGATGACAAGGTAAAGCCAGCATGGAGAGCACTGTACATGCCACCATTACTAAAGGGGACTGGTGATATGTAATGGAGGGTGTTGCATGGCATCATATTCAGTTAAGGCTTTTGTATCTGCCATCAACTCAGATGGTGGAGATGGATGTCCTTGATGTAATATAAGAGAAAAATGTTTCACTGCTTTATGGAGCGTGAGGGGATAAAGCCTCTTTTTGAAATACTAGCGGCTTTGTTTACAGCTGAAGGGGGATTTTCAATAACACTGTTTTTTTGGGGGGTATCAATATAGTAAGCAACATAAAATAATATGTCAATTGTTACATTTTATTTTAGCACAAGCTAAGATGACAATTTTTCTGAGTGAGAAAAATAAGATAGGCAAGGGATATAGTAAGGATGTAAGATGTGTTATTGTCAAAGCGAGAAGAAAAGTACATTTTGAGTTCTTCTCGGCTGTAAAAGATCTCCTATTGTTTGAGGAGAAGTGGGCTTACAAAGGAGCGGTATGTTTCGTGGAGGAGGGGAAACTTTTTTTTAATTATATATATATAAAATAAGTTGAACGTAAATGCTTTTTTATATTTTATTACAATTTTTTATGATTATTTTTTAATGTTTATTTAAAAATTACACATTTGTTATAAAAGAATGACACATATAAAAACTCAAAAACTCTCTCTGTTTGGTAATAAACTCCTCCCTACAAACAGGTTGACTCACTTCAGACCTGACGCGAGTCACAGACAATGGAACAACACAGACACAAAGAGTGTGTGTGTGTGTGTGTGTGTGTGTGTGTGTGTGTGTGTGTGTGTGTGTGTGTGTGTGTGTGTGTGTGTGTGTGTGTGTGTGTGTGTGTGTGTGTGTGCGTGCATATGCTTATTTGCATGCTTTAAAGAGTGGGCGTCAGGACATATAATATAATTCATAAATGTCCTACTTCATATCTTATCACCAGTCAATCATTCAATATTCTATCACATCTCAATATGGGTCATTCTATACATTCTCTAGTTCCGTTGCTCCCTCCGTTGACCTCTTCTCCTCTCCTCATCCTTTTTTTATTTCAATTCTTCCTATACAGCGAGTCTGATCCAGAGAACATGATTGTTTGTCATCCAGAAGAGAGAGGAAACAGCACGCCCAGCATAGGCTCACCAGATAGCTCCTACAACCCCCCCCCCCACCCTCAACAAATACAGTGTGTGTATGCTTGTCTGTCTACTAATACAGTATCAATCTCTCTGTCTCTTATAAGGACAGTATGAGTATCACAAGGTGAAGGATACAACACTGAAGGATCTCCCCTTTCCATCTACAATATATTGTAACTTTCCCTAGAGGTCAAAGGTCATAATGGACACCGTCCTGCCATGCCACGTTTGTCCTCTCTCACCACCACCTCTTACAGACGCCACTCACGCACAACCAGGTTATCAGACACTCATTAAACACATAGACACACAAACATACACACGCGCACACACACACACAAACAGACACTCCAACTCTCATTACATGTCGAGCAGGGCAGGGCTGGGGGAGGGGAGCAGAGCTAATTTGTAAATGCATTCTCAATCTCTTAACTTCCTCACATTACATATTTTTACATTGAGGAAGGAAGGAAGGGAGGGAGAGAGTCAAGGATGAAAACAGGGAGGGAGGGACAGAAGAAGGAAAGGGAGGATGGGAGAGAAGGCAGGGGATAAGGGAGGGAGATAGAGAAAAAAAGGAGGGAGAATAAGATATAGAGGAGAGAAAATGAGAGATGGAGAGAAGGGAGGAAGGAAGAACGGATGGAGGGAGGGGAGGCAGGCTAAGGTCCAATCCAGTAGCAACACCCGTATATGTTTTTCTCCCCATACAGATGCAGATGTTGTATTGATTGGTGCTCTGAGAGGAAGATGATGGCACAAGGGTATTGCAACAAGAAAGGAGGGGGGCGGGGGGGCGGAAAATCAATTATCTCTGCATTAATAGGAGCCAGTCCTCTAGGTCCCCTAGGCAAGAAGAGAGGAGAGGAAAAGAGAGGAGACGGGAGAGGGAAAAAGAGGAGAGGAAAAGAGGGGAGAAGAGAAAAGAGGAGAGGAAAAGAAAGGAGATGAAGGGAAAAATGGAGAGCAGAGGAAAAGAGAGGAGAGGAGAGGAGAGGGAAAGAGAGGAGAGGAGAGGAAAAAATGGGAGTGGCAAAGAGAGGAGAGGAAAAGAAGGGAGAACAAAAGAAAGGAGAGGAGAGGAAAAATAGGGGAGAGGACAAGAGAGGAGAGGAAAATAGAGGAGATGAAGGGAAACAAAGGGAGTATAGGAAAAGAGAGGAGAGGAGAGGAAAAGAGGGGAGACAAAAAGAGAGGGGAAAAAAGGAGAGGAGAAGAGGGGACAGGAAATGAGAGGAGAGGAAAGAAAAAGAGGGGAGAGGAAAAGAAAGGAGGAGGGGAGATTAAAAAAAGATGAGAAGAGAGGAAAACAGAGGAGAGAGAAAGAGGGAGTGGAAAAGAGAGGAGAGAAAAAGAGTGGAGAGGAGAGGAAAAGAGGGGAGAGAAAAAGTGAGGAGAAGAGAGGAGAGGAAAAGAGAGGAGACTAGAGGAAAAGAGGGGAGAGGAAAGACAGGAGAGGGGAGAAGGAAAAAAAGAGGAGAGGAGAGGAAAGATGAGAGGAGAGGAAAAAAGAGAGGAGAGGAAAAGAGGGGAGAGGAACTGAGAGCAGAGGAAAAGGGGGGAGAGAAAAAGTGGAGAAGAGAGGGAAAGAGGGGAGAGGGGGGAGAGGGGAGAGGAGATGAGGAAAAGAGAGGAGAGGAAAAGAGAGGAGAGGAAAATATGAAGAGGAAAAAAAGAGGAGAGGACAGGAAAGGAGGGGAGTGGCAAAGAGAGAAGAGGAAAAGAGGGGGGGAGGAAAGACAGGAGAGTGGAGAAGGAAAAAAGAGGAGAGGAGAGGAAAAGAGGGGAGAGGAAAAGAGAGGAGAGGAAAATATGAAGAGGAAAAAATGAGGAGAGGAGAGGAAAAGAGGGGAGTGGCAAAGAGAGTAGAGGAAAAGAGGGGGATGAAAGACAGGAGAGGGGAGAAGGAAAAAAGAGGAGAGGAAAAGAGGGGAGGAAAAGAGAGGAGAGGACAGGAAAAGAGGGGAGAGGAAAAGAGAGGAGAGGAAAAGAGAGGAGAGGAAAGGAAAAGAGGGGAGGGGAAAAGAGAGGAGAGGACAGGAAAAGAGGGCAGAGGAAAAGAGAGGAGAGAGGAAACGAGAGGAGAGGACAGGAAAAGAGGGGAGATGAAAAAAGAGGAGGAGAGAAAAAGAGGGGAGTGGAAAGGAGAGGAGAGGAAAAGAGGGGAGATGAAACAGAGGAGGAGAGAAAAAGAGGGGAGTGGATAGGAGAGCAGAGAAAAAGAGGGGAGAGAAAAAGAGGACACGAGAAGGAAAGAGAGGAGAGGGGGGAAGAGGGGAGAGGAGATGAGAGGAGAGGAGAAGAGAGGAGAGGAAAATATGAAGAGGAAAAAAGAGGAGAGGAGAGGAAAAGAGGGGAGTGGCAAAGAGAGAATAGGAAAAGAGGGGGAGGAGAGGAAAAGAGGGGATAGGACAAGAGATGAGAAGAGAGAAAAAGAGGGGAGTGGCAAAGAGAGAATAGGAAAAGAGGGGAGAGGAAAAAAGAGGAGAGGGGGAGAGGAAAAAAGAGAGAAAAAACGGGAGTGGAAAAGAGAGGAGAGGAAAAGAGAGATGAAGGGAAAAGAATGGAGAGCAGAGGAAAAGAGAGGAGAGGGAAAGAGAGGAGAGGAAAAGAGAGGAGAGGAGAGGGAAAGAAGGAGTGGAAAGAGAGGAGAGGAAATGAGGGGAGAGGAAAGACAGGAGGGGAGAAGGAAAATGAGGAGAGGAGAGGAAAAGAGGGGAGAGGAACGGAGAGGAGAGGAGAGGAGTGGAAAGGAGAGAAGAAGAGAGGAAAGCAAAAGAGGAGAGGAAAAGAGGGGAGAGAAGAGGAAAATAAAATAAAAGAGAGGAGAGGAGAGGAAAAGAGGGGAGAGGAGAGGAAAAGAAAAGAAAGGAGAGGAAGAGAGGAGAGGAGAGGAGAGGAGAGGAGAGGAGAGGAGAAGAGAGGAGAGGAGAGGAAAAGAGGGGAGTGGAGAGGAGAGAAGAAGAGAGGAAAGGAAAAGAGGGGAGAGGAGAGGAAAATAAAATAAAGGAAAGGAAGAGGGACAAGAGGAAAGACAGGAGAGAGAGAAAAAATAGGAGAGTAGAGGAAAAGGGGAGAGAAGAGTAAAAGAAGAGTAAAAGAGGGGAGAGGAAAAGAGAGGAGGGGGGAGAGGCAAAAAGAGGAGAGGAAAAGAGATGAAGGGAAAAGAATGGAGAGCAGAGGAAAAGAGAGGAGAGGAGTGGAAAAGAGAGATGAAGGGAAAAGAATGGAGAGCAGAGGAAAAGAGAGGAGAGGAAAAGAGAGATGAAGGGAAAAGAATGGATAGGAAAAGAGGAGAGGAAAAGAAGGGAGAGGAAAGATAGGAGAGGAAAAGAGAGGAGAGGAAAAGAGAGGAGAGGAAAAGGAGAGGAGGAGAGGAAAGGAGAGGAGAGGCAAAGGAGAGGAGGAGAGGAAAGGAGAGGAGAGGCAAAGAGAGACCTAGTCTAGCTCTGGTCACCATACCCTGGGGTGTCACACTGTTCTCCCCTCTCTCCCTCCACCTCTCCTTTCATCCCACTCTCCTATCCTCCCCTAGCCTTGCTCTGATCAGCATTTTTTTTCCTTTGTCTGCAGAACCTTCACCTCTACCTCTCCTGTCGCTTGCTCTATTACCATACAGAGGTGAAGGGACCAGACTGGGCACACACACAGACACAGAGAGACACAGAGAAGCACACATACACAGAGACAGAAAGACACAGACAGACAGCCACTAAAACAGCAGGGAGGGCAGACTTGTCTTGATCACACATACATACACACTGCCATATAAGGAACTGGTTTTGGGGAATTAAAAACCAAAACAAACATTCAACTGATTAAAGAGAAATACTCAACGAACAAAAGACTGAGCTCACTAGATGATGAGTAGGACATCATCTAAGACATGAGAGAAACATTATGTGAAAGGGGGGAAGAACCTGATTTAAGTCCTCCCAGATCAGATCCTAGAGGTTCTACATGGTCACAGGGGGCACAGAAGGAGCAAAGCAATGTTTCTATTGGCTCCCATCTTAACTCCCGTTCAGAGGTGTGTGTGTGTGTGTGTGTGCATATGCTCTGAGCATCGCGTGCCAAGAAACATCCAGGGAAATCTCTCCAGGGCCCACGTGACGGAGTCATATCCAGCCATACTTTCAGACATCGAGCACTTATCTAACCACCACCCTCCACTCGTCACCCTCCTCCACCCTGCACCCAAAATCCATCAACGCTAGCTGTACGCCACAGGCCCATGGAAGCGTGAGAGAGGGTCCAGTCAAAATCTGGCATGAAATGAGCGGGGGGGGGCCCCGACACACGCCCATGGCCCTCCAATCCTGGCTATGGTTAACTGTACAGCCCTGAGTACAGACACACACCCATGGCCCCCAATCCTGGCTATGGTTAACTGTACAGCACTGAGTACAGACACACACCCATGGCCCTCCAGATGGTTAACAAACACATGCCCTCCAATCCTGGCTACACACGCCCATGGCCCTCCAATCCTGGCTATGGTTAACTGTACAGCTCTGAGTACAGACACACACCCATGGCCCTCCAATCCTGGCTATGGTTAACTGTACAGCTCTGAGTACAGACACACGCCCATGGCCCTCCAATCCTGGCTATGGTTAACTGTACAGCTCTGAGTACAGACACACGCCCATGCCAATCCTGGCTAGTACAGACACACGCCCATGGCCCTCCAATCCTGGCTATGGTTAACTGTACAGCCCTGAGTACAGACACACGCCCATGGCCCTCCAATCCTGGCTATGGTTAACTGTACAGCTCTGAGTACAGACACACGCCCATGGCCCTCCAATCCTGGCTATGGTTAACTGTACAGCTCTGAGTACAGACACACGCCCATGGCCCTCCAATCCTGGCTATGGTTAACTGTACAGCCCTGAGTACAGACCATGGCCCTCCAATCCTGGCTATGGTTAACTGTACAGCTCTGAGTACAGACACACGCCCATGGCCCTCCAATCCTGGCTATGGTTAACTGTACAGCCCTGAGTACAGACACACACCCATGGCCCTCCAATCCTGGCTATGGTTAACTGTACAGCCCTGAGTACAGACACACACCCATGGCCCTCCAATCCTGGCTATGGTTAACTCCTGGGGTGCTGTAGACACACACCACCGCACTGTGCTAAGTTCAGCTGCTCTAGTAAAGAAAGTGCTGTAGAAAGATAGGAAAGCTAACCCAAGAGTGATCTTGACTAAGAAACAGCTAACCTTTTACTTAGCTTTTCCTGTTGTATCACAAATCATTTATGAAATTCAACATGTTGTGATTTAAAAAAATGTATAACACAACTACGTTCCTATAAATACACAATAATATGTCAGTGTTAATTAATTAATTAACTAACACGTTGCCATGTACACTACCATTCATAAGTTTGGAGTCACTTAAAAATATCATTGTTTTTGAAAGAAAAGCACATTTTTTGTCCATTAAAATAATATCAAATTCATCTGAAATACAGAGTGACATGTTAACTCCCTTCTCAGAACAGCGCAAACTGCCCATAACCAGAATAGAAAGAGGAGTGGGAGGCCCCGGTGCACAACTGAGCAAGATGACAAGTACATTAGAGTGTCGAGTTTGTGAAACAGACACCACACAAATCCTCAACTGGCTGCTTCATTAACTTATGTGGGACTGGGGGGCAGTATTGAGTAGCTTGGATAAAAAGGTGCCCAGAGTAAACTGCCTGCTACTCAGGCCCAAAAGCTAGAATATGCATATAATTAGTAGATTTTTATAGAAAACACTATGAGGTTTCTAAAACTGTTTGAATGATGTCTGTGAGTATAATAGAACTCATATGGCAGGCAAACACCTGGGAAAAAAATCCAACCAGGAAATGGGAGTTTTGTAGTTTTTCAAGTCATTGCCTATCGAATATACAGTGTCTATGGGGTCATATTCCACTTCCTAAGGCATCCACTAGATGTCAGCAGTCTTTAGAACCTGAGGCTTCTACTGTGAAGGAGGAGAGAATGAGAGCTGTTTGAGCCAGAGGTCTGGCAGAGAGCCACGAGCTGATCACGAGCACGTCTATGAGAGGTAGCTGCGTTCCATTGCATTTCTAAAGACAAAGGAATTCTCTGGTTGGTACATTATTGAAGATTTATGATAAAAACATCCTATAGATTGATTCAAAACATCGTTTGACATATTTCTACAAACTGTAATAGAACTTTTTTGACATTTCCTCTGAACAAGTGATCGCGCATTATGCATTTGGATTACTGGGTATTTGGACATAAATGGACTTTATCAAACAAAACAAACATTTATTGTGAAGCTGAGGTTCCTGGGAGTGCATTCCGATCAAGATCATCAAAGGTAATTGAATCGTTATAACGCTATTTCTGACACCTCTCCTTCTTTGGAAAAGGGCTGTATGGTTTTCTGTGACTAGGTGCTGACCTAACATAATTATTTGGTGTGCTTTCGCCCTAAAGCCTATTTGAAATTGAACACTGTGGCTGGATTTACAAGAAGTTCATCTTTAAAATGGTGCAAATACTTTTATGTTTGAGGAATCTTAATTATGGGATATCTGTTGTTTTGAATTTGGCGCCCTGCAATTTGGCGAGGTGTGACGCTACCGTCCCACATATCCCAGAGAAGTTAAATAGTACCCGCAAAACACCAGTCTCAACGAATTGCAAAGAAAAAGCCATATCTCAGACTGGCCATTAAAAATAAAACAATAACATGGGCAAAAGTACACAGACACTGGACAGAGGAACTCTGCCGAGAAGGCCAGCACCCCGTAGTCGCCTCTTCACTGGTGACGTTGGTGTTTTGCGGGTGCTATTTAATTAAGCAGCCAGTTGAAGACTTGTGAGGCATCTGTTTCTCAAACTAGAAACTATAATGTACTTGTCATCTTGCTAAATTGTGCACCAGGGCCTCCCACTCATCTTTCTATGAAATGCGGTCACTCTCCATCTCCACCCCTGGAAATGCGGTACCCTAGAAAGGAGACGGACTGTTGGAAGAACAGACATTTCTCAGCCTTGACGTACAGGTCATGCTCCAACAGTCAACCAAGCACCCTGCAAACCAGGTACACATGCTCGGCGCATGTAGTGGAGTATATCAGAATGTCGTCGATATACACCACTACACACTGCCCGTTCAGGTCCTGGGAAATCTTGTCTACAAAGGCCTGGAAGAATGATGGCGCATTCATCAACCCGTACGTCATGACGAGGTACTCATAGTGCCCTGAGGTGGTACTAAATGTCTTCTTCCACTCGTCCCCTTCCCGGATACGCACCAGGTTGTAAGCGCTCCTGAGATCCAATTTTGTGAAGAATTACGCCCCGTGCATTGACTCTAACGCACTGGCTATGAGAGGCAGCGGGTAGCTGTACCTCACAGTGATTTGGTTAATACCTCGATAGTCAATGCATGGGCGCAGACCTCCATCCTTCTTCACAAAAAAGAATCTTGATGAGGCAGGTGAAGTGGAGGGCCGAATGTACCTCTGTTCCAGGGATTCGGAGACATATGTCTTCATAGCCACCGTCTCCTCCTGTGACAGAGGATACACGTGACTGCTGGGAAATGCTGCGTCTACCTGGAGATTTATCGCACAATCCCCCGTCGATGAGGTGGTAATTGAGTTGCCTTCTTCTTACAGAAGTCAAGAGCCAAATCGGCATATTCAGAGGGGATGAGCACGTTGGGATGAGCACCTGGTCTGGACTTTCCACCGTAGTAGCACCGACGGAAACCCCTAAGCACCTCCCTGAGCACTTTTGTGACCACCCCTTGAGAGCTCTCTGTTGCCACAAAATAGTGGGATCATGACAAGCTAACCAGGGGAGGCCCAGCACCACAGGAAACGCAGGAGGATCAATAAGGAAAATCTAATTCTCTCCTTGTGACCCTCCTGCGTAACCATGCCCAGTGGAGCGGTGGCCTCCCTAATCAGCCCTGACCCTAATGGTCGACTATATAGGGAGTGCACAGGGAAGGGCATATCCACAGGAACAATGGGGATCCCTAAACTATAGGGAAATGCTCTGTCAATAATATTCCCAGCTGCGCCTGAATCTACGTGCGCCTTATGCTGGGAATGTAGGGAAAACTCAGAAAAATGTATAAACAAAAACCTATGACCAACAGGGGGCTCTGAGTGAGCCTGGTGCCGACTCACCTGGGGTGACACGAGAGTACCGTGCCTGCCATCTCGACTCCCAGAGGAACCTCCCCAGCACCGACAAGCAATGTGCCCCCTTGCGGCCACAGATGGTACAGGGATTGGCCCTTCCTCCGGTCGCCCTAAGTACAGCACCACCCAGCTCCATAGGCATTGGAGCGGTGGTGTTGGGGGATGGAACGGACAGGCCCCGATCCAGATGTCCGCGGGTAGCCAGCAGTTTATCCAGTCGGATGGACAGGTCCACCAGCTTGTCAAACGTCAGAGTGGTATCCCTGCAGGCCAACACGCAGACTGCACCGGTAGTGATTGATCAGGGCACTGTCGTTCCATCCCACGCTGGCGGACAGGGTCCGGAAGTCCAAGGCGAACTCCTGTGCGCTCCTCGTCCCCTGCCTCAAGTGGAACAGACGTTCACCCGCCGCTCTACCCTCAGGCGGGTGGTCGAAAACTACCCGAAAGCGACAGGTGAACTCTGCGTAATGGTCCAACAACCGCCTCTCCTTCCCCCCATACGGCGGTGGCCCACTCCAGGGCTGTCCCTGAGAGACAGGAGACGAGGGTGGACACGCTGTCACCTCCCGAAGGAGCCGGTTGGACGGTCGCCAGGTAGAGTTCCAGCTGGAGTAGGAACCCCTGGCATCAGGCAGCCGTCCCATCAAACTCTGTGATTCAGCGCGAGCCGAATCCCACTGGGACCGGTTGAAGGAAGGGTGAACTGTGGTGCCTGTTGTAGTGGTGCCGATGGAGGCGCTGGCAGAACTCCTCTTCTCTCCCATCGTTCCATCATCTGCAGCACGCAATCCATGGCAGTGCAGAGATGTTGCAACATGGTCGCATGCTGCTAGACGCGCTCCTCGACCGCTAAAGGGGGGTTGTCTGCTCCTACTGACTCCATTCTGTGGTGCGTTTTTCTGTAAGGATCTGGGTGAAGCTGGTGCAGAGGAGTCAGGCTCAGGACAGCAGAAATGAGAAACAAAAGGAACTTTACTCAAAAATTCAAAATAGATGAAGTAACACCAAGCCCACAAACATCGAACCGAATTTACAATAAACAAACTCGCCCAAAAACCATGGGGAAAATAATTTAAAATAATGAACATGTAATTGGGGAATTGAAACCAGGTGTATAAAACAAATACAAAACAAATGGAAAATTAAAAGTGGATCGGCGATGGCTAGAAGGCTGGTGACATCGACCGCCGAACGTTGTTTCTGGCCATTTTGAGCCTGTAATCGATCCCACAAATTCTGATGCTCCAGATACTCAACTAGTCTGAAGAAGGCCAATTGTGTTGCTTCTTTAATTAGCACAACAGTTTTCAGCTGTGCTAGCATAATTGCAAAAGGGTTTTCTAATGATCAATTAGCTTTTGAAAGTGATAAACTTGTATTAGCTAACACAATGTGCCATTGGAACACAGGAGTGATGGCTGCTGATAACGGGCCTCTGTAAGCCTATGTAAATATTTCCAGCTACAATAGTCATTTACAACGTTAACAATGTGTACACTGTATTTCTGATCAATTTGATGTTATTTTAATGGACAAAAAAATAATTTATTTCAAAAACAAGAACATTTCTAAGTGATTCCAAACTTTTGAACAGAACATTTGTCATGTAAAATTAACTGTGTTGTATGATAATGCATTACATCCCTAAAACTAATAGCAGGAAGGCACATTAATCCTAAAAAATGACATCTCATGATGGAATGTTTTTTCTCTCTCTTTGGGTCGTGGGTTGAGTTTGGATAACCTTTAAATCTCCAGTAAGCGGGTGATTTCCTGGACCCTGTGTTACGCTGAAACACGTCCCCCTGACCTTCCAATTAGAGCTCACTGCCGAACAGCGGGCAAGACACTAAATCTTCCACCCGGGCTGCACGTTTGGACACTCGTATAAAACAACCGGCTATAAAATAATCACTGCGTGGTAAAATAATTATTATTATACAAAGGGTGGTTTGGAATTCCCATTGTTAGAGTTTCTCCTGCCCATGCTATGACCAATGCCATGATAAAAATGTCATAACACATGGCATCTCATGTATTATTGCTTAATTAAGAGACGTGTGGAGAGACAGAAAAACAAATCAAACCTGGGCTCAGATGAAATAAAACATTTACACAACACACTTCATAACTCCCAATGTCATTGTCTCACAGCGACATTCTCCAGCTGAGGACTTTTATGAGAAAATATCTGCATTGTATTGCTGGAATAGTTAGTCAAATATAACAAATAAAAAATCTACTATCAACTGAATGTATAAAACGGTGTGTGTATACAGTATATGTGCATTGACAGTTCTGTATACATAGCTTCTATATGAGGAGGCATTGACAGTTCTGTATACACAGCTTCTATATGAGGAGGCATTGACAGTTCTGTATGCATAGATTCTATATGAGGAGGCATTGACAGTTCTGTATACACAGCTTCTATATGAGGAGGCATTGACAGTTCTGTATACATAGCTTCTATATGAGGAGGCATTGACAGTTCTGTATACACAGCTTCTATATGAGGAGGCATTGACAGTTCTGTATACACAGCTTCTATATGAGGAGGCATTGACAGTTCTGTATACACAGCTTCTATATGAGGAGGCATTGACAGTTCTGTATACACAGCTTCTATATGAGGAGGCATTGACAGTTCTGTATACACAGCTTCTATATGAGGAGGCATTGACAGTTCTGTATACACAGCTTCTATATGAGGAGGCATTGACAGTTCTGTATACACTTCTATATGAGGAGGCATTGACAGTTCTGTATACATAGCTTCTATATGAGGAGGCATTGACAGTTCTGTATACACAGCTTCTATATGAGGAGGCATTGACAGTTCTGTATACACAGCTTCTATATGAGGAGGCATTGACAGTTCTGTATACACAGCTTCTATATGAGGAGGCATTGACAGTTCTGTATACACAGCTTCTATATGAGGAGGCATTGACAGTTCTGTATACACAGCTTCTATATGAGGAGGCATTGACAGTTCTGTATACACAGCTTCTATATGAGGAGGCTTCTATATACAGGAGGCATTGACAGTTCTGTATACACAGCTTCTATATGAGGAGGCATTGACAGTTCTGTATACACAGCTTCTATATGAGGAGGCATTGACAGTTCTGTATACACAGCTTCTATATGAGGAGGCATTGACAGTTCTGTATACACAGCTTCTATATGAGGAGGCATTGACAGTTCTGTATACACAGCTTCTATATGAGGAGGCATTGACAGTTCTGTATACACAGCTTCTATATGAGGAGGCATTGACAGTTCTGTATACACAGCTTCTATATGAGGAGGCATTGACAGTTCTGTATACATAGCTTCTATATGAGGAGGCATTGACAGTTCTGTATACATTGACAGTTCTGTATACATAGCTTCTATATGAGGAGGCATTGACAGTTCTGTATACACAGCTTCTATATGAGGAGGCATTGACAGTTCTGTATACACAGCTTCTATATGAGGAGGCATTGACAGTGTAAATAAGTCAACTGTTTTATTCCTAATAACGGTATCACTGTGATCACCAGCAGATATGTGATCACCATAATCAATAGACTGATTGATAACAGTTGTAAATGCATAGCATCAGTCTGTACATGATCACATACTAAAATTGACCTTAGCGCTTCCAATATCACCCATGTCAGGAATGGAACGAAATGTCTGGCATACACATGAGCATTGCCATTTACACTAGGCCAATATATTGTTTTGGTAATAACCACACTAGCTCAGCTAAATGTTAGGGTGTTACTTAATACGGCTTTTAGAGTGAGAAAATGAAAATAATCAATTAAATATATGTCATTGTAAATGACATATATATATGTTAATTGCTAATGTAATGTAAATACGCAAAGCAAACGATTAGTGGATTAATATATATTAAATCATGTAACATATGTAACTATGTACTATACAATCAAATTAGTAATAGTATAATGAACCATTATGTCTTGTTAATGATATTACATAACCATCCCACTGGGAAAGGAAGGAGTAGCCTACAGTGCGAAAGGCCAGGACATATTATTATCTGAGACTCTTATCTGGAGTAGAGGGGAATACTGCAGTCAAATTAAAAGTGAAACTGTGTATCGCTTTTTAAAATGGATGCTGCCTCTGCATGTAGATTGAGGGTGAACCCAAACCGCTGTGGGTGGAATATTCCCTCAATTAACTTCACAGCGAGGGAGAGGGGAACTAATCTATACCTGCTTACGGCCATAGCATTCCAGCCCCATGCAGCATACTGAGCCAAGCTGTAAATAAACACGTATATGAGCACGACCAAGCGTGCTGGCCCTTTTCACATTTACTCATTTCTGTTTGGAGAGGACTACAGGCTGTTGACTCCATTGTTGTCAGTGACAAGCAGAGAAATGTTGTGTGCTTGCTACAGGTCAGTGGAGTAGTTCACGATAAGGATGTTTGATCTTGATTTTTCTGTGAGTTAAACTTGTTCTATTTGTATTTGCGACAGCCAAGCATCTGCAATATTGTAGTCTTGTCTTGAAATCCTCACTCTTAGCCACAGTTATGTAGAAGTGATTTTTGACCGTTCCATATGTGTCCAAAAGACATTGATGAATATAAAATGTTTACATACTGTAAATGTGTCTGAGTGTTATCCTTGATAACAAATAAAATAATGTAATCAAATAGATTAACACAAGGAATAAAATAGATGTACATACATCATCTAAAATATATACATTTTATTTGAGTATCTTGTGCATAAGAGTTTCATTTGGTATGGTTTTAGATTTCGCTTCCAATATATCATCATATGGCCATTTCAATTACCATTTTCATGAATGTGCTTTTCTGTAAATTTGCCAGTACTTTAATTAGACCTGCGAAATATATCATAAAACAACAAAATGGGTGATCATTTAAAGCTAATTTGAGCATTTATCGATTTTCTTCTACATTGGTTTTAAAATAGGGTAATTTGGGAGCATTTGGTGCAATCTCTGTCTGCATCTTTCCAGAATGGCTCCGGTAGGTACATGGCCCTTAAGTGCGCTCGTAAATCGGCTTTATGAGTTTTCCAGACATATTGCTGCTAATGTTTCCATCGGACGGCTTTATGGGCACATTGTAGTGACTCCAGTGAAAGATCCGTTCTAATAAATTATAAAAGTGTTGTTGAAAAAAATATATAAGCTTGGACAGAGTGCTTGCTTTTAAACTATAATGGTACAGCTATCAAATACAATTTATTGTTCCTCTCCGCTGAAGGTATATGGGTACTCATACTGTGCAATAAATATAAAAAGTTTAAACTGAAATCCTTTAAGATCGGCACAAACATAACTGTGAGGCAATCACACTTATCAAATGTGTGATTTCATTTTGGCACTCAAAATATCTACATGAGAAAATTAGTTGAAATGTATGTATAGCCTGCATTGGTTTCCAGGGGTTTTATGTGTCCACAATTTGTCTACAAAGAAGACCTTCTCAGACATAATACCATATGAGATATTTGTGAAAGCTTGTTCTTCTGTTCAGAAGTGTGTGGATGTGATGTACGCATGATTACACACATCATGTAAACAAATCAAATTACATTTTATTGGTCACATACACATGGTTAGCAGATGTTAATGTGAGTGTAGCGAAATGCTTGTGCTTCTAGTTCTGACAGTGCAGTAATATCTAACAAGTAATCTTGCATGCCTTTGATACTTAGTGTGTGTTATGTATTGTTCTCCAGATGTTCTCTTTTACAGATCAAATCAAATTGTATTTGTCGCATACGCTGAATACAACAGGTGTAGATAGACCTTTTCAGTGAAGTGCTGAATTACAACAGGTGTAGGTAGACCTTGCAGTGAGGTGCTGAATACAACAGGTGTAGGTAGACCTTTTCAGTGAAGTGCTGAATTACAACAGGTGTAGGTAGACCTTGCAGTGAGGTGCTGAATACAACAGGTGTAGGTAGACCTTTTCAGTGAAGTGCTGAATTACAACAGGTGTAGGTAGACCTTTTCAGTGAAGTGCTGAATTACAACAGGTGTAGGTAGACCTTGCAGTGAGGTGCTGAATACAACAGGTGTAGGTAGACCTTAGAGTGAGGTGCTGAATACAACAGGTGTAGGTAGACCTTGCAGTGAAGTGCTTACTTATAAGCCCTTAACCAATAATGTAGTTTTAAGAAAATACCTAAAAAAAGTAAGAGAAAAGTAACAAATAACTAGAGCAGCAGTAAAATAACAGTAGAGAGGCTGTATACAGGGGGTACCGGTACAGAGTCAATGTGGAGGCTATATACAGGGGGTACCGGTACAGAGTCAATGTGGAGGCTGTATACAGGGGGTACCGGTACAGAGTCAATGTGGAGGCTGTATACAGGAGGTACCGGTACAGAGTCAATCTGCGGGGGCACCGGTGTCGAGGTAATTGAGGAAATATGTACATGTAGGTAGAGTTATTAAAGTGACTTTGCACAGATAATAACAGAGAGTACAGACCTCTTCAGTGTCCATTTCCACAATCCCCAGTCTTCCAGGACACTACCAACTGATCTCCACATCAAAGCCACTTTACAAAGCATGATCCATGTGTGTAGTGTGTTTCGAGCAGAGGATGAAACATTCCCCACCGACCTCTGATATGAACACTATCTCAGGTTACCACTGAAGCTCACAGCCTGTGGGTTATTGCCAGCTAAAGCTCTTTGTTATCGAGTACAAAGGCAGTGTTCGGTAGCCAGGTAGTGGTATTTGTTAAGGGTCAGCAAGGTGTAAAATGGGTTACAACTGGGGCCATGTTTACGGGACCTACCTGGAAATCCCATGGCCAGGGATACCGATTCACACTGACTGTGGAGAGGGAAATATAAAAGGGCACTATTCCTGAGAGTTTCTTATAGAACATCTCAATCCCACATACAGTATTCTTACAATAGACACTGGTGAAATAGATTAAGGGCCAAAAGAGAGGCAGATTAGGATAGAAGGAGGCAGGTAGTCAATTAAGTGGAAGAATGAACTGTAACTGTCAGGAATTTTTCCTAGATGGGAATTGTTGTAATTGTTGTCTTTAAAAAAAAGTAGAGCCGATGTCCTCACCCCTGCGGAAATTGAATTAGCATCATTTAAAAAAATCTACGTGTCAGTTTCAGAGATATGTTTGTTTTGCAGGGGCGGCTTCTCAATCCACCACATGAGTGGATGTCGGCCATCCACATCTGCTTGTTAAACCAGGAGACATCCAGAACATGTCTGTAGCGTCCAAACTGTTTGGCCTATAAAACCAATATGACCCCACCATGGAAAGGTGATACTCTGACGTACATGACGGTGGATTTGCCCTCGAACGCCCACAAGCCTCATCTGAAGGTACCCCGGCACCCGTTGTTGTTTAAATGGAAGTACTTGTGTGGGCAACAGAGAGAAACAAAATGGTCCAGTTTGAGGCCATGTGGAAGAGAGTGATGTGAGTGCTGGAGATGTTTATTTGACCTTTATATAATCACGTAATAATAATTACAGAGAATTTTTGATAAAGATTCATCTTCAGTTTAATGCCGCCAAAGACACGTCACGGGGCTACGGGCCAGAAGGATGAGGGTTCACAGACCACCACAGACAAGCTCACTCTCCCTGCCTGTTTCATTACACTACGATCAGAGCCTTCTGCAGACAATGCAGACAATCAGCTAGGAGAAATCTGATTTTCGAGCCATATTTATAATAAAATATATGCAACACATTTTCCACCAAAAGGTTTCTGTGCCAATGCACCACACAACCAATAAGCAAAGCATACTGACTTCGGCCACTTCAATAACATGGTTTGGGTTTTCAACACCACAATAAATATACTATGATTGATTGATTTTATTTGTCAGTAAACAAAATACATATGCACAAATATTGTTTTAAGTGCCCGGGATTACACAATAAGTACGGCATTTAAACCCATTGTGATCCCTATTTTTTACATAAATACATATACAATTACATAGATACATATACAATTACATAGATACAGACACATTACATAGATACAGGCACATTACATAGATACAGACACATTACATAGATGCAGACACATTACATAGATGCAGACACATTACATAGATGCAGACACATTACATATATGCAGACACATTACATAGATGCAGACACATTACATAGATGCAGACACATTACATAGATACAGACACACTACAGAGATACAGACACATTACAGAGATACAGACACATTACATAGATACAGACACATTAGAGATAGAGACACATTAGAGATAGAGACACATTAGAGATAGAGACACATTAGATATAGAGACACATTACATAGATACAGACACATTAGAGATAGAGACACATTAGAGATAGAGACACATTAGAGATAGAGACACATTACATAGATACAGACACATTAGAGAGAGAGACACATTACATAGATACAGACACATTAGAGATAGAGACACATTACATAGATACAGACACATTAGAGATAGAGACACATTACAGAGAAGGAGATGACAAATGCTCAACCTCCAGATGAGTATGAGGGTGGAATTTAAGTACAATTCTTACAAACTCATTTGGCTGGAAGCTTATTGTTGAGATGTTTGGGGCTGCTGGTGAACCATGATGTGCAGGCATAATCAAAGTGACACTGGAAGCTTATTGTTGAGATGTTTGGGGCTGCTGGTGAACCATGATGTGCAGGCATCATCAAAGTGACACTGGAAGTTTATTGTTGAGATGTTTGGGGCTGCTGGTGAACCATGATGTGCAGGCATCATCAAAGTGACACTGGAAGCTTATTGTTGAGATGTTTGGGGCTGCTGGTGAACCATGATGTGCAGGCATCATCAAAGTGACACTGGAAGCTTATTGTTGAGATGTTTGGGGCTGCTGGTGAACCATGATGTTAATCAAAGTGACACTGGAAGCTTATTGTTGAGATGTTTGGGGCTGCTGGTGAACCATGATGTGCAGGCATAATCAAAGTGACACTGGAAGCTTATTGTTGAGATGTTTGGGGCTGCTGGTGAACCATGATGTGCAGCATCATCAAAGTGACACTGGAAGCTTATTGTTGAGATGTTTGGGGCTGCTGGTGAACCATGATGTGCAGGCATAATCAAAGTGACACTGGAAGCTTTAATCAAAGTGACACTGGAAGCTTATTGTTGATATGTTTGGGGCTGCTGGTGAACCATGATGTGCAGCATCATCAATGTGACACTGGACTAGCGCACTTGACAGAGTCTTTAGGTTGTCTATAGCAAGGTTTTCATCTAATTGGCAACAGATTTTCATGTGAATACAGTGCCTTGCAAAAGTATTCATCACCTTGGCGTTATTACTATTTTGTTGCATTACAACCTGCAATTTAAATAGATTTTTGGGGGGATTTCATGTAATGAACATACACAAAATAGTCCAAATAGGTGATGTGAAATGAAAAAAATAACTCTAAAAATCAATCTAAGTGTCACATGATTTGTCACATGATCTCAGTATATATACATCAGTTCTGAAAAACCAGAGTCTGCAACACCACTAAGCAAGAGGCACCACCAAGCAAGCGGCACCATGAAGACTAAGGATCTCTCCAAACAGGTCTGGGACAAAGTTGTGGAGAAGTACAGATCAGGGTTGGTTTATATAAAAAAAAAAATATCCCACGGAGCTTCCCACGAAGCACCATTAAATCCATCATAAAAAAATGGAAAGAATATGGCACCACAACAAACCTGGCAACAGATTGCCGCCCACAAAAACTCACGGACCAGGCAAGGAGGGCTTTAATCAGAGTCAACAGAGAGACCAAAGATACTCCAATCTCCTATGGGTTATCTGTCCATAGGACCACTTAAAGCCGTACACTCCATAGAGATGGGCTTTACAGAAGTGTGGCCAGAAAAAAAATTAGCTTAAAGAATAAAATAAGAAAACATGATTGGTGTTCACCAAAAGGCATCTGGGAGAGTCCACAAAAACTTTTGAAGAAGGTACTCTGGTCAGATGAGACAAAAATTGAGTTTTTGGGACGTTAACTTCTTGACGCTACCCATCCCTGTTGTGAGATCATTTGTCAGCAACCGCATATTCATGAAATCACAAGTGAAATATTGCAAAAAACAGTTTAGCCTTTTGTTAATTCACTTGTCGTCTCAGATTTTGAAATTATGCTTTAAAGAGAAAGCAATCCAAGCATTTGTGTAAATTTATCGACAGCCTAGCATAGCATTATGTACACTTAGCATCAGGAAGCTTGGTCATGAAAATCAGAAAAACAATCAAATTGACCATTTACCTTTGATGATCTTCGGATGTTTTCACTCACGAGACTCCCAGTTATACAACAAATGTTCCTTTTGTTCAATAAAGATTATTTTTATACCCAAAATAACTCTGTTTGTTTGTCGCGTTATGTTCAGAAATCCACAGGAAAGAGCGGTCACAACAAACTCAGACGGAAATTCCAGATAGTCTCCAAATTTAGAGTGTATTCTATCCTAATCCATCAATTCTATGCATATTCTAGCATCTGGTCCTGAGAAATAGGCCGTTTACTTTGGGAACGTTATTTTTCCAAACATAAAAATAGTGCCCCCTAGCTTCAAGAGGTTAAGGAAAATGCAATGTCTGGCGCAAACCCAACACCTCTCATCACCCCGAGAAGAACATCCCCACAGTGAATCATGGCGGTGGCATTTCATCGGTAGGGACTGTGCAACTGGTCAGAATTGAAGGAATGATGGATGACGCTAAATACAGGGAAATTCTTGAGGGAAACCCGTTTCAGTCTTCCAGAGATTTGAGACTGGGACGGAGGTTCACCTTCCAGCAGGAAAATGACCCTAAGCATACTGCTCAAGTGGTTTAAGGGGAAATATTTAAATGTCTTGGAATGGCCTAGTCAAAGCCCAGACATCAATCCAATTGAGAATCTGTGGTATGACTTAAAGATTGCTGTACATTAGCGGAACCCATCCAACTTGAAGGAGCTGGAGCAGTTTTGCCTTGAAGAATGGGAAAAAAATCCCAGTGGCTAGATGTGCTAAACTTATAGAGACATACCCCAAGAGACTTGCAGCTGTAATTGCTGCAAAATGTGTCTCTACCAAAGTATTGACTTAGGGGGGTGAATAGTTATGCACGCTCAAGTTTCAGTTTTTTTTGTCTTATTAATTTATTACTTATATTTTGCATCTTCAAAGTGGTAGGCATGTTGTGTAAATCAAATGATACAAACCCCCCAAAATCCATTTTAATTCCAGTTTGAAGGCAACAAAATAGGGAAAATGCCAAGGGGACTGAATACTTTCACAAGCCACTGTATTCTAAAATCTTCATAAAAACAATATGCCTTTTCAGAGTCCTTTAGGGAAATTTGGCAATGGAAAACATGACAGGGAAGATTTTTAATTTCTGGACATTTGAGAAATGTAATGGACATACGTGGAGGGAAATTACGAAAACACTACTCCTTGTGTTTTGATGTGTAGCATATGCAAAACGTAAAAAAAAAAAATTGGGGGGGGGGTGGTTATGCTACTTTCCTAAAACAACAATTGTCCACCCTACGGTTCAGCTGTCCGAGACATGAGCACTAACAGGCTTAGGGTTCCACTGTATATCTCACTGGTCACCATAACAACACCAACCCGTAGCACGCACTCCAGCGGGTACATTTCATTAGTCATCCCCAAAGCCAACACCCCTTTGGCCGCCTTTCCTTCCAGTTCTCTGCTGCCAGTGACTGGAACGAATTGCAAAAATCTCTGACGCTGGAGACTTATACTTCCCTCACTAACTTTAAAATTCAGCTATCTGAGCAGCTAACCAATGGCTGCAGCTGTACACATCCCATCTGTAAATAGCCCATCCAATCTACCTACCCCATCCCTATATTGTTTTATTTACTTTTCTGCTTTTTTGCACACCAGTATTTCTACTTGCACATCTTCATCTGCACATCTATCACTCCAGTGTTAATTTGCTAAATTGTAATTACTTGCTACTATGGCCTATTTATTGCCTTACCTCTAGACGTCATTTGCACACACTGTATATAGACTCTTTTTTTTCCTATTGTGTTATTGACTGTACGCTTGTTTATTCCATGTGTAACTCTGTGTTGTTGTTTGTGTCGCACTGCTTTGCGTAAATGAGAACTTATTCTCAACTAGCCTACCTGGTTAAATAAAGGTGAAATATATATATTGTTTTTTTAAGTATGATATTCATATTTTAACTTTTACATATATATAGGGTACCAGTCAAAGGTTTGGACACACCTACTCGTTTCTTTATTTTTTACTATTTTCTACATTGTAAAATAATAGTGAAGACATCAAAACTATGAAATAACAATATGAGACCAAAAAAGTGTTACATTTGAGATTCTTCAAAGTAGCAAACCTTTGCCTTGATGACAGCTTTGCACACTCTGTAACTCTTTAGCATTCAAACGCTCCAGTTACATCTAAACCCAAACCATTCCAGACTGGTTTATGTATGAAGGGGTGTATAAAAGGGAAGCATGCCGAGTCCAGTCCAGAACTTCAATCTAACTCTGGGGAGAGACGACATTCTATCCCAGCTCAGCGTCAACACTAGTTACACAGGATCCCCTTCTCCTACTTCTCTCCCCCCCCCCTCCCTAACATCTCAGGCTGGCCTACATATGCGATCCTCACGCTAGCCCCAGCTAAGACTGATAAAGGCTAACACAACCTCCCTGTCTCCAACACTTCCCACTTCTCTTCCAATCCCCCTTTCCACTCCTGCTGCCGCCTGACTAAACTTTCGCTTCGCATTACTTCTGCCATTCTAACTTCTCCACTTCTGAGCACTATCAATTATGCACTAGAATAACAGTGTGTCCTGGGCCGGGCTGGGCGGTGGGACATAAAGGCCGATTATGAGCGTGAATAATTCAGCCTGAATCCGTGCCATGTCCCTCATACCACTGATACAGGCAGGGAAACTCTGCTCTGCCGTTAATGTACCACAGAGGGAGGCAATATGTACCACGCAGGAAAGCAATCTGTACCACGTACAGAGGTCATCTGAACCACAGACAGGGGTCATCTGAACCACGGGCAGGGGTCATCTGAACCACGGACAGGGGTCATCTGAACCACGGACAGGGGTCATCTGAATCACGGACAGGGGTAAAATGTACCACGGACAGAGGTCATATGTACCACGGACGTAGGTAATATGTACCACAGACATAGGTCATATGTACCACGGACAGAGGTCATCTGAACCACGGACATGGGTCATCTGAACCACGGACAGAGGTAATATGTACCACGGACAGAGGTAATGTGTACCATGAACATATGTAATATGTACCACTGACAGGGGCAATATGTACCACCGACAGATGTAACATGTACCACTGACAAATGTAATATGTACCACGTACAGAGGGCATATGTACCATGGACAGATGTGATATGTACCCTGAACAGATGTAATATGTGCCACGGACAGATGTAATATGTGCCACGGACAGATGTAATATGTACCGTGGACAGAGGTCATCTGAACCACGGGCAGGGTTCATCTGAACCACGGATAGGTGTCATCTGAACCACGGACAGGGGTCATCTGAACCACGGACAGGGGTCATCTGAACCACAGACAGGGGTCATCTGAACCACGGACAGAGGTCATATGTACCATGGACAGAGGTAATATGTACCACGGACAGGGTTAATATGTACCATGGACAGAGGTAATATGCACCACAGGCTGCTGTAACATGTACCACGGACAGAGGTAATATGTACCACGGACAGAGGAAAGGGATACCTAGTCAGTTGCACAACTGACTGTGTTCAACTGAATTGTGTCTTCCGCATTTAACCGAACCCCTCTGAATCAGAGAGGTGCAGGGGGCGGCCTTAATCGAATACTGCATTATTAAAGATCAGATTACTCCCTTGCTCCTCTGCTTATTATCAGATTGGGTTGGAGGATATGTCGAAGGATTGAGCAACTGACACCTGTCGAAGAGAGGTGAAATCACAGACAGACACATTTGACCTCTGGATTTGATGCAGTGAAACAGCATGTGAGAAGCCTCTTGTTTGGTGATGACCAAGTATATTGTCTATCCATTACTTGGTCATCATGTTATTGTTATCTGGGAAATGTAGGACTTTTGAAAACAAAAAAGATTTCAGCAGAATTTATTCATTTAAAATGGAGTTAGTTTTTAATATGGCACGTCTCACTATACAGTTAGTACTAAGCTAAGGGGAGGAACTACCACTCATTCAAAGACATCCGAACAGTCAAGTTCATCCGGAAAAAAAACATTTTCAAACAGGAACACTCAATACGTCACCTTGGTCAGTCAGAAAACTGAATCAAATATAATTATTGTACATAATATGTATCATAAAGTTAGTGAAGGTAAAACCACATGACAAACAGGGGACCTGAGACTGCCTTGCAGCAGTCAGTTGATAGAGCAAGATGTTTACTCTGTCAGTGTAGTAGGTTAGATTCCCCTCACCACCCAGCCTTAAAATGTATGTGCTCAGGACTGTAAATCGCTTTGGATAAAACTGTCTGCTAAATGACATATAGTATACAGTATATTATATATATCACATACACTCAGCCAACGAGATGAGTAGACCTAACGAACAGCAAAAGCACTAGCCTAAGTCAATCTACTATCCCCCATAGTACAAAAGTTGACCTATTCTATTCTGTGTGAGAAATACATATTCCAAACATAGTCGGAGACAGTTGTGGGATGCGATAGTTCCCAAATTAATACAAGCACTAGCATTCCAAAAACCTTTTCACGCCATGTGGCTAATACAACAGATTAGAATGTTTAGCTTAAAATGCTGATAAACTATTAGGCTATTCCTTCACACTATAAGCGCAACATGGCAATGTGCACATTCCATTAGCGGGAAACGCCATTTACAAAAGTGACCACAGATGTGATTATGCATGTAATGTTTTTATTATAAAAAGTTGCATTTTTATGGTGAAAATAATCTTCCCCAAACTTAAAACTCGAGCTTTGCTTATATATGCCAGTTAGGCTCTATACCCTTTATAAAGCGGATTAATGTGCTTCATTTTAAGAAGTTATTTGGCCACTTTAGTTATGATACAAACCTTTTCAAACATATAGGCCTATGGGCTTGGCTACATGAGGTGTGCGACTATGATTTGAAAAAGTCGCCAAAAAAGCCATTGTTTCTTGCCTTATGCTGGGCATCATTACCAAGTGATAATATATAATTCACAAGCGACAGGCTAATATTGTCACCCGTCAGACTATTCTTGATTTAATCGTGTCTTTACATACACTAAGTAATATATGTGTGAAATTGGTTTTGATTTAGAATGGACCATCATCATGTACCTGTATGGAAACAGGGGCAACAGGAGCAGAGAAAAAGACATGGCATCTTTACACTTAAATAGCGAAAGAAGGACGCTTTTCCCTGTGGTTTATATTCATGCCAGGCAGGGAGGCTAAACTCTTGTTGTAAAGAGAAGCAATGTGCATAATATTAAGAAAGTTGAGAAATAAATATAGTAGGCCTAGCCTATAGAAAGCTGATGGTAACCTCCTCTTTTTAATAGAAGCCATCAGCAGTATCAGAGCTTAGAGAAGCCTAATTACCGTGACTAAATGGTGGAATTTGACTGCCTTCAAGACTCATGACTTTTCCGTTGGGTGCAAAAAACAAAAACAGTGGACAAAAACGGGGCTGTTTTTTTGATGAGAGGTCGAAGGAGAATGGCAAGAATCGTGCAGGCTAACAGGCGTGCCACAAAGGCAAATAACGGTGCTGTACAACAGTGGTGTGCAGAACGGCATCTCGGAACACACAACTCATCAGTCCTTGTCACGGTGGGCTATTGCAGAAGATGACCACATCGGGTTGCACTCCTATCAGCTAAAAACAAGAATAAGCAGCTCCAGCGGGCACGCCATCACCAACATTGGACAACTGAGGAGTGGAAGAACATTTCCTGGTCCGACAAATCCTGGTTCCTGTTGTGTCATGCTGACGGCAGAGTCAGGATTGGCGTAAGCAGCATGAGTCCCTGGCCCCATCCTTCCTGGTGTCAACGGTGCATGCTGGAGGCAGTGGTGTAATGGTGTGGAGAATATCTTCCTGACACACGTTAGGCCCTTCGATAGCAATTGAGGAACGTTTCCCATGCCCTCAAAAATTGTAGCTATTCTGGAGACAAAGGGGGTTCCGACCCGGTACTAGAAGGGTATACCTAATAAATGGTATATTATAGCATATAGTTGTATACCAGTAATATGAATGTATTGTTGTGTTCAAAAATATATATACACTTCAACAAATTAAACACATTTCATAATAAAAGTTAAAAGGATTTTTTTTTGAAGTGTGAATAACATAGTAATTTTTGTTTTACCTAAATCTCTCAATAAATAAGAACAAAAATAAATTTGAAAACATTTAATGTAATTTAGGTAAAATAATCAAATAAGACATTGAAATACAATTCCAGTCAAAAAAACAAACAACGCAAAAACATAATTCCTTACATGCATTCCTATCCATTAAACTAAGTTCTCATTGATCTGTATTTCAAAAGATTGATCCTATTATATGAATAACAACAGGAACACAGCAGCCTAAATTAAGACACTAGCACTAGTGAGGCAAACAACGCTGTTCCAACATTGTTAATTCCTGGGGAAATTAAAAACCTCCTGCAAACTCCCCCATCTAATACTGGCTAGAATGTCTCCGGTCGTGTTCTAGGAATGACATGGAGTTCTGACGCTAAGGAGTACAGATCACAGCAGGTGAGACGGAACTCTGGAACTATGGTAACTCTGAAACACTGGAACACTGGATGAAGTGTTCTGTGTGTTCCGTGTTCTATGGAACTTGAGCCGGCCCACTGTATATTCCAACAAGACCTTTTCAAAACCAAAAGCCAACCACACAGAGAGAAAAACACTACTACTAACGTTATGTCTGAAACAAGAATGTGTGCCTATTCATTGCCACAAGAAAATGTTTAGAGCAGTACAGCTGGAGACATTTAAATCAAATAAAGTCTGAATGCCCTTGTTTTGTTATCCAATTGCATTCTTTCATGTGTCTCGTGACTATTACTGCTCTGTGACTGACCCACCTCCATCTCGTGAAATATTGGCATAATCACAGATTCATTTGAGATTCTTTTCTATTCTCAGTACGACTACCCTCCGCACAGTTCCTTTAATCACACATCTGTTATTTTGTGCCATTTTATATACAGTTGAAAATTCTAAAATCTCTTGTCATGTATGGCGGTACAGTTTGGCTCAAAAATGTCTGCCAGCATTACCCCTTTGTATATGTCTGCTCAAAAGGCTGGCGCAACATTTGTATTTCTCCTCACTGAACCTCCATATGTTTTCTGTCTCACTCACTTTTACGCGCATATACACACACAGAGATACAGTTGCGTATTAGCCAGCCGTCAGTCAGCAAGGCCAGCCACAACACTGGGCCTAACCCTAACACAGTGCATGCTGAGTCACCCCAGCAGGAACCCCCAAAACCCAAGACTTATTACGGACACATCTACTAGTAATCTCTGGGAGAGAGAGAGACAGAGAGACAGGGAGGCAGAGAGACACAGAGACAAAGATAGAGACACAGGGAGAGAGAAAGAGAGAGAGACAGAGACAGAGAGACAGAAAAAGAGTCAGAGTTAGAGAGAAGGAAAGAAAGAAACAGAGAGAGAGAGAGAGGAGAGAGAGAGGGAGGGAGGGGGAAGGGGGGAGAGACATAGGTAAAGAGAGAGAGGGGGAGCGAGTGAGAGAGGGAGAGGGAGAGGAAGAGAGGGGGAGAAGGAGAGAGAGAGGAAGGGGGGGAAAGCAAAATAGAAAGGAGAAAGTGGGGAAAGAAAAAGGCATGTTTCTCAAACACCTCACAGACAACCAGATCAAGTCTCAACATCAGTTAGCTATTCCCCCAAACACCATGCCACTAACATACCACTACCACATCCTTAAACAATCTGTAGCCCCAGACCCTGTTCATCACTTCTGTTTATACAGGGGGCTTAAGGCACTTTGGGGTCTCCCCTTAAGTCTGTCTTATCTCATTATCCTTTAAAACTGATTAATATGAATACCCAAGCTTTCTAAGAAAGGAGGGAAGGAGGGAGTAGAGGAAGAATAGAAAGATGGGGGACTTGAGAGGAAGAGGTTTTGTGTCTCAGGACAAAGAGCTGATGGCTTTGTAATCCTCTCAGTGACTCCATGTTCATACCCTGGGTAGCAGCAGCAGCTATGGGACAGGCTGGGATAGCCTGCATTGCTTTAAAATACCTGGGTACAGGGGTTTCACTCTGAAGAGATTTTGGGTATAGAAAATGTACATGGAAAATTAATCTCCACAACTTGAGCTCCACAACAAAATATGAACTCTACTTCTTAAAAACAGCAAAGCAGTTGTTGAATGTGTGTGTGGTATGTTCTACGTACGCTCATGTTCTGTTCTGATGTCATATTTGGTTATCTGGGATAATGTTTGCATTATCCAGCCAACCAAAGCCAGGCCATGAGCAGAGGGTGGGGATGGAATTAGGGAAGAGAGGCAGAAATGGCTGGAAACTGAGGTGTGAAACAAGTGATGAGGGGGACAAATAGAAGGGTGTGAGGGGTATACAGCAGCCTGATCACTAAAATAAGACTTCAATTTCAGATATTTCAGAAGGTTGAGAACATAGATATCTGCAAAAAAAAGTTGATAAAAGAAACAATTGCGGGCATGATCTCGTGATGCTCAGAGCCGAAGCGCTTTGTTTAGACCACTAGTATACTTGATGCTACTTGATGGTAATAAAACATTGTTTTTTATTATTATATTTTAAGCCTTCCCAAACCATATCCCTCACCTTAACCACTCTAAATTAATGCCTAAACTCTTAACATTTGAGTTGTTTCTGTTTTAACCTGTAACCACATGGAATTAACCCTGTAACTCTGTTACATTTCGAAGGGAAACTATGAGATCTTGTTGTATATAGAGCCACCTCCTAAACACTCTCCTCAGCCTCGGTTATAACACTCTGCCTTCCCCCATCTCCTCCTCGTCTCTTCCTCTCCTCAGTGAACGTGCTACAACTTCAGCTGTGGCCCCCACTCCTGCCTCATCAACCCTTCCAACTGCTCCATCTCCCTTCTCTCCCTCCGTTTTAAAGGCATGCCTACTTTCAGCCGAGAGAGAGAGGACAGAGAAAGGAGAACAATGACTGCCTTTCAGCCCGTCAGAACCCGGCCAGGGAGAGAGACTCGATCGCTGCTGCGTGCGCGCGCACGTGTGTAGGTTGTACTCGGAGGGCCAGGGAGAGAGACTCGATTGCTGCTGCGTGCGCGCGCACGTGTGTAGGTTGTACTCGGAGGGCCAGGGAGAGAGACTCGATTGCTGCTGCGTGCGCGCGCACGTGTGTAGGTTGTACTCGGAGGGAGTTTGGAAGCGGCTGAACTGTTTTGTGGTGCCTCTCTCCAGTTCAAGCAGCGGGGGCTAAGCGAGGTGAAAGCGTTGTTGATGTGTTTGTGTTTAGGGACATGGAATTGAGAGGGGAAATATGAAGTAGTGTTCATATTCAAAACAATGTCTGGCCCATCGACTGATATGCCAACACCCGCATTAGCTACGCTAGACTGAAGCAGACACACAGACCAACATCCTGCTTCCAAAACCCACAAGCTGAGACTGGGCTTTCAGTGGCTCTGACTGACTGTATACAGGTGTGGAGGTGGATATACTCTGTTACAAAGGTACAGTAGGATAAAAACAGTATATTCCCTTAACACTTTGTGGGGCAACGACATACTGCAATTTTATTTAGGCACCTGGAACTACAGTACAATAAAATGTGCTAGCGTTTCCTTCTTGAATGTAATATTCTTCCCACATAGAAGCAGTACTCAGTACAGCATGGGCTCTACTCATGGAGATGGACGTTTGGGAATAAACTCAGCAGATTATTACAGTCAGATTGAGGAGAAGGGAAACCATGACCAAGGCTTCTGGCTGGTGACATTTCATTCTTTAATACACGTGTCTCTCTCTCCCTTGTCATTTACGAAGGCCTACACTGTCAATTAGGTATTTGTTCTGGAGATGTGACGTCTTCTAGGATACATTCTCCACACTGCTCTCCAACCCAGCTAGAACAACATCCACTCACTCCCCCGCACCGCCAAGCCAGTCAGCCCCAAAGTTAAATAAGGAAAATGTCTGTGAATGTCCGAAGTCAGTGTACCATGAAAGGAATTATCTGTGGAAAATGGGTCTGGCAAAACCGAGGGTCTCAAATGGTTGGTCTCGGCCCGTCACATTTTCCAATTGCACAGAAAAGGGTGATGACAACAAGAAAATCAATCATTCAATCATGCCCTTCTGGTCTTTTCATGCAAATGTTGTTATTGCGTCAAAATGCAATTGAACTTTGAGTGTAAATTAGTTTAACAGCGGAACACAGAAAACAAATCAAGCAAGACTAAATTAGCTTGTTGACATCAAATAAATGAATAAAGAATTGTACTACACTTGATCAAAAGTTTAAAAAAAAATGTAATCACAAAGAAATTTATTTTTCTTGGCGTTAATTTAAAAAAATATATATGTCTATGCACCTGACCTCCGCATAAATGTAACATGTCCAAAATAGACACAGAACATAAATGTCTCTATGTTGACACAGGGCATAAAGAACTGCTGCCATGGGTGACAATGTTGAGTTGCTACATGTTCCAGTCAACCTGTCAAAACTGAAACAATGCATTGAGCCATGCAATCACCGTACACTCAACAGGAAGAAGAGGAGCAGTGTGGACAGGAAGGAAAGGATTGGAGGGGTGGAGGGCAGGAGTGTCCATGTCTGAGAAATTCCTCGCAGATTGGGGTTTGGAGTATGGGGGGGGGGGACAATAGCGCCCACATGTGGTCTGGGAAGGTAGATCACTCCATGCCACTACCAGCTGCTTCCAGACCTCCCCCTCAAAAAATGTGTGTGGATGGGGGGGTACTCTGCTAGGCAGGGAGGAGGGTGGGGGGTGAACTCTGCTAGGGAGGGCAGAGGTTGGGGGCGTGTACTCTGCCTGTGGTGGGGGGGAGACCAAGGGTAGGGGCAAGGACTGGGGGCGAGGGCCTCTACAGCTCCAGACAAAGGCATAATGCCCATAGACATATAACGCATAGAATAGACATATTCCTAAAATTGTAATTCACAGCTTTAGAGAAACAAGGACAAAAGACAGCATGCGTTAACGATAAACTGCATCTAACATCTACCCCTGAGAAATGGTCCAGATTCCTTTGTGGTCTTTAGAGCTATAGGTAATGGTTAGAGCTGGGATAGGGAGATCTGGTCCAGAATCAATTTTGAAAGAGTACACCAAAGACCTTTAAAATGATCCCCTCTCTCCTATACCTCAGAGAACCCTGAAACACAGAAACTATACTCAGACCTGGGGGAAATAAAGCCAAAACTCAGGGACACCGGACAGGGAAAAGTTATTTCTATCAATGTTGTGACAGAATTTTATAAAAGTATAGTATACGATCGGACACATGTGGGTGTTGCGTAAGCTGGTTAATACTGTATTGTTTCCAAGTAAAGCTATAGCGTTGCTGTGAAAGCTGGGGATTAGTGGGCAGCTGAATGGAGATGGGCCGGCCGATAGTGGAGTTTCAAGCACTGCACATGACATTGGAGTGATTAATCTCAAAACAAAGCAGAAATCTGGACATTGAAATGAGTTACGGCCACAGTACAGTACAGCCATCTATAGCCTACCAGTGCAACAACAACCCAAACCTCCAAAGTGTAGAACTTTGGTTAAATCATTTGGGGAAATATTTTCTGCTCTCTTGGATGTATATGACTTTTTAACTGGGACAGTAATATATCAGAATTAACTTCCACATAAAAATCTACCAATACAAAATTAACAAAAATCAAATTTGCAAATAAAAAATCTAAAAGTGTACTTTTTTTCTGTGAAACGCATGTTTTCCACAATGATATACAAGATAATCTAATCTCCAACGAGTGAAAGACATCCACAGATTCCTGTGAAGCTGCGTGTTCTGCCCGCTGCTCGGCATCTCTAACAGGGTCAAAACCGAGAGGCCTTCTCCTCTGTTCAAGACCAGCGCTCACTGAAGAAAAACTGATCCACCCTCACGTATTTTACTGAGCTATGTTCTCCTCTCTCTCACATTATAACAGTCCACCATGGATACACTTCAGAGGTAGAACATGATGCTGTTGTTATCACCGCATAATAAGTCAAAAATACACAGAGGTTACTTGTTCAAACACTTTGTTCAGTTTCCTCAAAAGGCTCTCTTTAATTTGGAAAGATATTAGGATGGCTTGTATGACAACGGACTTCAAATAGTAGGCACTACGGAAAAAAAAACATTCAGGAGAAGAGACCCCTCATTAATGTATTGGGTCAATATATTTGTCAAATTAAAATGAACTTTATTAACCGGCTTTGTCCAAAAGCAGTAAATGCTATTTTGCCCAAAAAAAGTCATTCTCATTCATATCACAAAGTATCCTCCTCTCAGGTCATATTTTTCCATGAATCCTTCGGGCAACTGTTTGATTTAATAATATGTTGTATCTCTACTGCTCTTTCCCTCCAATGCCATCTCTTTCCCTTCTCTCTCGCTTTCTCTTTCCATTTCTGTTGAGTCTACCCTGCTGTTGCAGACGCTGCAGGGATGAAATAACGGCAGAGCAAGAGGTCATTAACGAGAACTAATCAGCCTTCAGTCAGAGAGGGAGGGAGGGAGGGAGGGAGGGAGGGAGGGAGGGAGGGGGAGGGAGGGAGGGAGGGAGGGAGGGAGGGAGGGAGGGAGGGAGGGAGGGAGGGAGGGAGGGAGGGAGGGAGGGAGGTAAAAATAATTCTGAGGGTATAGTAAAAGAACAACAGGGCAGAGGAGAGTGAATGTGTGGGGGGTGTGGGGTCAAATGTATTTTAAACTCAACTAAAATCCACTATTACATTGGAAAATATTTCATGTAAGTAAATATGCTATTAAATAGGACAAGGAATTGTAATCTAAAAATATAAGTAATGTAAATAAACAAGGACGTATTGTGTTTTGATCCCTGGACTCCTGGGTCTCCTGGATACGGCTACGGTAGAGACTACGGGGTGTGGAGACCGGCTTTCCCTCTACAGTCTGAATATGTACTGTGTCTGTGTTAGTGCACAGTCAGCACACACACAGCGACAGACAGTTTGTTACGTCCCGTGGCTCGGTGATAGGTAATGAGAAGTCCAACCGGGAGAGACGTAATTATGAGAGGTTTGCGAGAGTGTGTAGGAGAGGGACCAAGCCCCTGGTGACCTCCTGGCCCATTCTTCACATAGCACAGAGACATGCACAGAACGGCCTGAAAGCTATGAGTGAGGCCAGCAGATCGGGTTTGGGGTCAATACCATTTTAGTTCAGTCCATTCAGTCCAAACGTACTTTTGTAAATCTCTCTCTCTCTCTCTCTCTCTCTCTCTCTCTCTCTCACACACACCACACAAGTTCTCTGGCAGACTTATTTATTTATCTCTGTCTGTGTGTGTGTGTGTGTGTGTGTGTGTGTGTGTGTGTGTGTGTGTGTGTGTGTGTGTGTGTGTGTGTGTGTGTGTGTGTGTGTGTGTGTGTGTGTGTGTGTGTGTGTGTGTGTGTGTGTGTGTGTGTGTGTGTGTGTGTGTGTGTGTGTGTGTGTGTGACCTCTCTAGCTAGCACTAGTTGGGTCCATGGAGGGACTCCTGAAATATCTAATTGTATTCATTAATTTTGTGGTCACCAGTGTGGGACAGAGACAGAGTGGCCTACAGCTACGGGGGAGAGGGGAGTTGAAGGAAGAGCTCTCACCAGCAGGACAGCAGGAACCTCCTTAGAGAAAACAAAGTGACTAAATACAAGGTACTGAGATAAAGAAAGATAGAAAGAAAGAAAAAGAGTGAATAGTAGGTAGGATCCTGGGAGAAAAAAACTTTCCATCAAGGACATTAGAAATAATCACAGGGACTGAGAGAGAGAGAGAGAGAGAGAGAGAGAGAGAGAGAGAGAGAGAGAGAGAGAGAGAGAGAGAGAGAGAGAGAGACGAAAAAGAGGAGAGAGAGTATATAGACATAATATGACATTTGAGTGTAATGTTTACTGTTAATTTTGTATTGATTATTATCTATTTCACTTGCTTTGGCATTGTTAGAATATGTTTCCCATTCCTATAAAGCCCTTAAATTGAAATTGAGAAAGATTCACCAGAGTAATTAAGCAGTTTCCTTTTTCTCCTGCCCAAGGTGTGAAGTATCTAAATGCTTTCTTCACTTTGGGTCAACAGAGCTTGTAGGAGAGCCTCCAGTCTGCTCCCATACACCACTGAACTGTAGATGCAGTCGTGTGAAGAAGAAACACCTCTAATAGCAGATAACAAAGGACTATGATTTCTTCACACTTCCCTTTGGGGACTAATATCTGATTGTTTTCTGTTTGTGAATCAGTTTGACCGTCAGCCTACTGGTGATTGGGATCTTCATAGAGCTTTGATGGAGAGGTCAATACACTTAATATACACCCTACTCCATACAACACCGCTGGCTCATACAGATATAGGAATACATATTCATTTACCGAGGCATCTGTAACAAAATGTTTGCTCTCCTGTCCTCTCTTTCCGGTCGTTCTAGTTTTCTGACTCTGCCCTACAGGGTTTGCTAATGTAACTTGCTAGCTAAGTGGTTAGCTTGCAAGAGAAAGCTTCTTGGTTACAGAAGAGACAATCAATCCCCTCCTGGATCAAGATCCCTGCATCCTAAACATTTTTTGGGGAAAGGAATAGCGGCCTTTGTGTCACTGCCAGTAATCCCTGTTATGGTACGGGAACCATACGAAGGTATGAGCCTCTGGATACCACCCAACACTAGTTCAGAGTCAAACAAACTTGATTAGTGTAAGTAGGAGAAGATGACTAACATTATTAAAGCCTGTTTCCTGTCCTCGGGCTAGTCAGGAGTTCAGAAACAAGACAAGGGAAACAACCTATAACTCGATTTCACAAGTTCAACACTATTGGAGCTCGCTCACGTCTCCACAGAGTTCTGTTTTGCTTTCCTTCAATTTCAACTCGAAATTTACAGTAAATTTACTCAAAGGTTTTAATTTCTGTAGCTTAATTTTTTATTCCACTGGAAGTAAGCAAACTGTCAGCACATCTGGAGTAAATCAAGCGGTCCACAGAACCGCCAGTCAAAGTCTTTGTGAAAAATGTGCACCCTAATGAAACTGTGTCTATCAGCGTAACACATCAGACTGAGCTCAAATTTGTGTTACTTCTGTTGAACAAAGCAGCACACAAATAAACAACTGGCGTAAGCTGGAGTGTAGAGCTGGACCACAGCGGTCATGATGGAGTGTACCAGCACTAGGGATACCTAGTCTAAGGCTAGAATGGCCCCAGCTCAACTAGATCCCTACGCTTGTACCCTGACCACTAATTGCTTTCAGCATGAATATTTTTTCAGAAACTTCAAAATTAATATAAATAGTTATTAAATAATGTATATGTAGCCATGATAAAATACTTTGTATGTTTTTGGAGAATACGCTTAGGTGATCCATTCAGCAAATACTAAATAATTTTGGCATTTGAGTGAGTGAACAGCAACAACTTAATTGGACAAATTCAGACTAGGGTTAATGTATAGTCATACAAAAAGTCAAGTACTGTTTTGCAATTAGAATAACACATGAAATAAGCTAAATATGACAAGTCAATACACTTGACTATGTGAAGTATGATTGCTGCTGTTAAGTTTTCCAGAAAATGTGATATGACATGTACAGTATGACCCTCTGTATTTGGAAAATGTAAAAAGCTACACTTTGTATGCTATGACCTCAAGGAAATGTAAACGTTAACCTCCGCTGACCTTAGTCTCACTACGTAAAACTAAGACGTGGGTGCTTCATTGTAGCCTACAATATATTAGCAATAGACACCACATCTTAATCCTATACTAGATAACTATGTGAAACTTGCCCAAATGCAGTCGGTTCTCTCTCTCTCTCAATCAACTTCAATTCTGTTTTAAATTATTCAATCAAGAACTCCACATAAAAAAAATATGTATTTTGCACAATGCTTGCTGATATCAACTACTTTGTGAAAAAGTTTTAGAATATTATGTATCATAACGTAGGCTACATGTCCAACATCCTTACTCAATATTCAATAAAATGAAGTTTATTAAATAATGTGATATCTAATAAATCAATTAAGTGGGGTTAGTTGTGGCAAAACGAGGGCATTGGTTTGTTTACGAATTTGTCCTTCAATGTAAACTATCAATGTTTCACGGTTGCCAAACTATTCTGGTCATGGGCTAATACGTCGGTGTATACCTTCTACATTTCATATATTGATTATCAACTTGTTTTAACGTTTGTGGTTTTAGACAGTATGACAATACCTACATTGTATGCTATACTCGCACGAAGTAGATTACTTTAGCGCAGCAAAAATTGCTGCTTTCACAACCAGTCAACCTACAATTGAATTACAGTATGTTCATATTAATTCAATATCAATGATTTAACCATTTAAACCTATGAATCATAATAATTGCATAATTACGTAATTCAAAGTCGGGGAGAACATTTTTGGGAAACATTACAGAGGAGCTTTTTCACTGGATTAAAACATGTTTTCTGAATAAGAACAAGTGGATTGGATGAATCCCTTGTGAACAACGCATATCATGATCAAATTAAAAGACAAGAGATTAAACGACTAAATTAAGTGCAACCTATCAGCATAGCGAGGCTTTATTCCTGGTTAAGTAGGCGTATTATTGATTTCTTATAAGCTTCTAAATTGGAAGTGCGACCCATAAATGTGCCCATGGCCTACAACTAGTGACAAAACATACGTCGTACAGATTTGAGCGCTTCCCGCTCACATGCTACATCTAAATTGTAATATTTTCGCGCGCTTGCAGTTCTCGGAAATAAGAAATATGGGTTAATCATGGTGCCATTTTATCCGTGAATTGACAGCACTTGCTGAGTTGAATTCCGCTCATTCAAAGATGAGAGATGTAGGCTACATATACGTTGTAGGCCTAAACCATCCAAGCAATACAATGGTACACGCATTATTCTACATACTCCAACGGTAGGCTTTACTACAAATCCATTCGAATTAACCCACAAATAATGTTCCATGATTTAACCGGGGCATATTCAGAAGACAGGCACGAGCGCCCAATCGATTCACAAACACGGAATGCAGACACTGGAACAAGCAAGAGATTACTCTCCAACCGTGCGCTTTTCGGGTGACACATCGCATAGGCTTATTATGACAATATTCTAGATTTGATCAACTTGACTTGATTACGGTTGACTGAAAACAATTCAGTGTAGACTGTATCCAAAATAGGTTAGCCTATATTCAACCTGTGCGCACAGGTTGTGTTCTGTTGAACCAATAGCCGACCCACATTTCTGGGAAATAGCCTATAACCCATCAGAGAGAACTGTTCAATAAGCACGACTCTATACCTTAAATAAAAGAAACCGTGACATTTGTCTATACACACGCCCCGGCCAGTGGTGAGATCACAGAGACAACATCGACTCCCTTCGGCCCCACTGGCCGCTCTGAGTGGCACCTACCTGGGGTTGGTTCGGTTCCAGAAGACGGCATACCGGTCGGCCACCACCTTGGAGCTGGGCTCCTGGCTGAATACACACATCCATAGCACCAGAAAGACAAATAGCACCATCTCCACTTTCAACATCACAACAGCAAAGTTCGGCACGTATTCCTCTTCGATGTGGGGTGACTGCACGATCTGTCAGTTCGAGGTACACTTCAGCTGGAGAGATGCCTTCTTTCGTTTACATTTGTGTGCCTTTTCTTTCCTCTGTCGCAGTTTATGGATGACAGAAAAAGGCAGGACAATTCAATACAACAGAAAATCGCTGTCTCCTACACCACTACGTGCGAAGGGCTTTGATAGCGCAACCTGCGATATAGATGACGCCTTACTGGTCACTTGGTTAAAATTAATTGACGACGGTAGCAGGTGAAGTTATCAAATGCAAGTGTCACTCTGTGTAGTGCATCTCGCTCAGGTTCAGTGTCCGGGTTCAGTTTTATGTGTTCATGGGACGTCAGCTTTGACGGCTCCAGGATAGGTAAAAATCACTCCTAGGGCAGACACTTTTTTTTACACAAATGTACAAAAAGGGATATCAATACATGCAGTCAGATGTATAAAACGTTGATTAGAATGACCATCTAATACAGAGTCTCTGTAAGGTCATGGCATGCGCTGAGCTGGATCCGTGTCAGGACTGTTCGCTGGGAATCAACAGCGCAGAGGGTAGGGTAGGTCCAAGACCGATAATGAGAAACGAAAAGAAGCAATCTCGCGCTTTAGCTCGAGTCCGTCAGATGTCAACGTTTACAGAGGTGGAACTTTAGAAAGCCACATAGGCAACCCCCGGCTGCAGTGAAGTCGTTTATACGTAACGCTGTCTCACTGCTCTGTTCGGAGACTGGCCGAAAAGGGCTGCTATCCTTTCTCAGCGCTGTCTTGAAAGTGTCACGGGTAGGTGGGGAGGAGTCCGCCCTCGAGCCTCTCTCATGCGCTGCTGCTGGGTGACAGTAGGGCAGCTTGTTTGCCCGGAACCCAAATGGCAGCATTCCACAGCATTCTCTTCATATATAACCATTGGAGAGAAAAAAATAAAACACGCTTTATTCATGTGCTTCTTTCACCTGATGTTTAGATTCAACCGGACGAGACGAGAGGGAAGGTGAGAGCAAAGGCAGTTCGTTGCTGACTGCCAGAGAGTGGGTTCGGTTACAGCCGACCGGAGGATAGTCCCATTGGTTTGAATTTTGAATGGGCGTCACACTAACAAAACAAGATCCCTCCCCTCCCAACCGAACTAATTCAATTACTGTGTGGAAGCTGAATTGCACCGCTTGCACAGAGAGAAGGAGCCCGGGATAGGGACCGAGAGATACACTGTTAGATCATACTGATAAACGCACTGAGCAGGCTATTTAATTACCGAGCAAACGGACAGAGACCAAGAATCGAGTTACAATCTGGACCAACAGTATGTGTGTGTGTGTGTGTGTGTGTGTGTGTGTGTGTGTGTGTGTGTGTGTGTGTGTGTGTGTGTGTGTGTGTGTGTGTGTGTGTGTGTGTGTGTGTGTGTGTGTGTGTGTGCACTTTCTCAGAATATAATTAGAATGAACAAAATACATATTGTTTGTCACGTTTGTAGCCCTGCGCATATATGGTTTTGAAGTTAATAGACTTTTAAGCATCCTTTTTTATTGTCATTATGACATGACCCTCAGCAGCGGGTGGACATCCAACTTGTTGCGGTCAATGCAGCGCCCAGACGCCCCGTAGTGGAGACCAGGCAAACCAGCCTACAACAGGCACAAAGAAGTCATACTCATCTAATACATTTTTTCCTGATATAACTAACCATTCTCCATGCACTGTAATTTACAGATTTACAAAAGCTATTGATAAGAGTTATAGGTAAATTAGTAATCCGTTTGGATAACCTTATGATCGCTGGAGACAAACATCGAAAGCATGGTACTATAAGGTTCTATTTGCAAAAATATGAAATCTTTATGAAATCATTTACTTTAATGTTGGGAATCGTCATTGGTTTGAAAGGTGTCTCCATTTTTTCTATTGTACTCTTTTGAACTTAACATTAATTTGGGTATTTAGAGCACTACATAGGTAGAAAACATTGAACAGACTGATCAACAGGGGTTGGGTTAATTGGGGAAGACACATTGCGGTTGAATGCATTCAGTTGTAAAGCTGACTAGGTATCTCATTTCCCTTCCCTATGTCAATAACTACATGTTTACATATATACAGAAGTTATTTCATATTTCCAAGCTCTCAAAATTTTAAACTATTACATAATTTAGCAGACGCTCTTATCCAGAGCGACTTATACTAGTTAGTTCATACATTTCCATACGGGTCCTCTGTGGGAATCGAACCCACTTCCCTAACGTTGCAAGCACCATGCTCTACCAACTGAGGCTCACGAAACCCTAACACAGTAAAATAGCAGCAAAACTGAACCTTATCAACATATCAACTTTCTGACAGTGAAGTTTATGAAATGCTGTGCTGTTATGCAGAATTTAAATTGTATGACCTTTTTCGCAATGAGTCACGCCAAACCTTTTGGCACTCTCGAATGTTTAGCCTACATAGACCTACCCTGACTTTCTCCGTTTCCTATTTCCATCAGTATCGACCGTTAGTAGGCCTAATGTTAGCACATTTAACTGCCAATTTACTAGTTAATTGTTCCCTTCAGTTGGTATAACATTCCTTTCATATCATTCCATTTAATTAAATTGTTTCGTTTAACTTTGCTTCCACTGTACGCCTTCACAGAGGTGTGGTTATAGCTGAGGATCAAACCGTTCATGTATACAAAAACGACATGTAGGCTAATTAAATAATTATGGAGCGGAACGCAGACTAAGCCGCAGTTTGAACCTGACACATGGCCAGCCAGCGCATGACGCACAATACTTGCATACTTTCCATTGTCAGTGCGGGCAATTGACCAGGATATACTATTGTACACTATTCTCCCTATGTCATTTGCACTAATAATCCAACATTGCCATGGGCTGAAGAACTGAATGTGGCAATTTTCAGAACAAATCAAACACTGTTTTTTAAATGTCCTGCATAAACACATATTTCCTAAGTGATAGGGTTCACGAAAACTTCCCTTATTAACATACATAGCCTATTGTGAAATATCAGAATGTTTTTAAATCTATGCATGAATTCTGAAACGGAGATCAATATGCATACGTTTTGATGACTATCTTTCATTGATCTCCATTGTGAAGGCATTCTCCATAGGCTACATTTGAAGGTTGTGCAGATCACATTCAAATTGAAGTTAAAATTGAAGTTACTCGGTATTTAAAAGGATTGCTTTAGATAAATTAACAGGAAAAACGAATTCAACAAAAACTCCCTGATGAAATTGGTAAGCCACCCTGTGGGTGTGGTGTTTTCTGGGGTGTCTGGCATTATTTGGAACTGCCTGATCTGAGGTCAAGAACGCCTATGCTGCCCTTCAGTCCCTTGACTTTATAGCCCCAATGGAGACATGGATCACCCCAGAGAACACTGCTACTCCAGCTGCTGTTTCTTTTCTCTCATAGTCTGAGACCATCTGGTCATCGTGGTAGAGGTTTTCAATTTTCTCGCTCTCTCACCTATCCATATCCTAATTTGAATTCCATGCTGTCACTGTCACTTGTCCATTTAAGCTTAACATTGTTGTCATCTGTCGCCCACCAGGTGCCCTTGGAGACTTCCTCAATGAGCTTGACACCTTGATAAGCTAATTTCCTGACGATGGCTCACCGCTCTTCGTACTTGGCGACATCAATCTCCGACTTCTGCCTTCGATTAATTTATTTCCAAATCTCTCTTTCCCCTCTTTGCCACTTTTGACCTCACCCTCACCCAATCCCCTCCAAATCACAAGACACGCTTGACCTCATCTTTACTAGAGGCTGCTCGCCTACTAATCTCACTGCAACCCCCTTCTAGGTCTCTGATCACTATTTTGTTTCCTTTTCTGTCTCCTTTTCCTCCAACCCTAACCACTCAGCCCCTACCCAGATGGTCATGCACCATTGCAGTCTTCTCTCTCTCACCCACTACTCTCTCCTTCTCTGTCCTATCATCTCCGCCTTCTGCTAAATCCTTTTCCCTCCTTTCCTCTGATTCTGCCTCTTCGACCCTACACTCCTCCCTTTCCACATCCAATGACTCACATTGAGGAAAACTAAACTTCCGTAGGACCGATCATCCTTTCGCTCCCTCCTCTCTAACTTCTCTTCCTCTGTATCTACTGCTAAAGCCAGTTTCTAGCACTCAACATTTCACACCTCTGCTTCTAACCCTAAGATACTATTTTTCACCTTCTTCTACCTCCTTAGTCCTCCACACCCTCCCTCGTCCCTCTCTGCAGACAACTCTGTTAACCACTTTGAAAAAAAGGTTGACGACATCCAGCACTCAGTCACTCCAGTACTCTTTCCCCAGAACTACCCTACGCTTTGACCTCTTTCTCTCTTCTCTCTGCAGGAGACATCCTGCGACTAGTGAGGTCTGGCCGACGGACAACCTGCCTGCTCGACCCCATCCCCTCCTCCCTTCTCCAGACCATCTCTGGAGACCTTTCCCATTTCTCATTTCCCTCATTAACCTGTTGAGTGTAGGGGGCAGTATTTTGATGTTTGGATGAATTACATACCCAAATTAAACTGCCTATTTCTCAGGCCCAGAAGCTAGAATATGTATATAATTGTCAGATTAGGATAGAAAACACTCTAAAGTTTCCAAAACGGTCAAAATATTGTCTGTGATTATAACAGAACTGATATTGCATGTGAAAACCTGAGGAAAATCAAACTAGGAAGTGCATCTTATTTTGAAAGCTCCCTGTTCCATTGCATGACTTCCCTCCATTTAAAGGAATATCAACCATATTCCTTTCCCTATGGATTCCACATGGTGTGAACAGTCTTTAGACATAGTTTCAGCCTTCTATTCTAAAAAATGAGCGAGAACGATCACATCGTGTCAGTGGATGGCTGGGTGCCAGCAGAGTTTTGCATGCGCAACAGCTTGGAGCAGACATTTTCTCTCTCTATCCTATTGAAAAAGCTACGGTCCGGTTGAAATATTATCAATTATTTATTGTAAAAACAACCTGAGGATTGATTATAAAAAAATGTTTGACATGTTTCTACAAACTTTACGGATACTATTTGGAATTTTCGTCTGCCCCGTTGTGACCGCTCGAGCATGTGGATTACTCAACAAAACGCGCCAACCATAATCTTTATGGAACAAAAGGAACATTTATTGTGTAACTAGGAGTCTCGTGAGTGCAAACATCCGAAGATCATCAAGGGTAAGCAATTCATTTTATTGCTTTTCTGACTTTCGTGACCAATCTACTTTGCTGCTAGTTGTTTGTAATGTTTTGTCTGCTGAGAGAGAGATGTCCTTATATAAACGCTTGGTTTGCTTTAGCTGTAAAGTAAAAAAAAAATCTGACATGCCAGGTGGATTAACAACAAGCTAAACTGTGTTTTTCTATATTGCACTTGTGATTTCATGAAAATTAAATATTTGTAATAATTTAATTTGAATTTGGCGCTCTGTAGTTCAGAGGATGTTGATGAAAATGATCCCACTAACGGGATGGGTGCGCCAATAAGTTAACTCATCCCTGACAACTGGCTGCGTCCCCTCTGACTTCAAAATGGCCTGAGTTCCTCCGCTCCTCAAGAAACCAACACTCAACTCATCTGACTTCAAAAACGACAGACCTCTATCCTTTCTTTCTTTTCCTTCCAAAACACTTGACCCTAACCAGTCAGGATTCAAGGCCATCATATCCATCATATCCTCACATGGTGTCTCCTATCACTGCAATGCAGATGACACTCAACTACTTTTCTTCTTTCCACCTTCTGACACCCAGGTGGCGACACGCATCTCTGCATGGTTGGCAACTATCTCAACTTGGATGTTTGCCCACCACCTCAAACTCAACCTTGAGAAGACAGAATTCTTCTTCCTCCCAGGGAAAGCCGCCCACTCAAAGACCTCTCCATCACGGATGACAACTCCACAGTGCCGCCCTTCCAAAGTGCAAAGATCCTTGGCATGATCCTGGACAACACCCTGTCGTTCTCTGTAAAACATCAAAGCATTGAGCCGCTCCTGCAGGTTCATGCTCTACAAAATCCATAGAGTAAGACCCTACCTCACACAGGAAGCAGTGCAGGTCCTAATCCAGGGACTTATCTCCTCCCGTCTGGACTACTGCAACCCACTCTTGGCTGGGCTCCCCGCTTGTGCCATCAAACCCCTGCAACTTATTCAGAATGCTGCAGCCAGTCTGGTTTTCAACCTTCCCAAGTCCTCTCATGTCCCCCCACTCCTCTGCACACTTCCAGTCAAACCTCACATCCACTATTAGACTATGGTGCTTACATATGGAACAGCAAGAAGAACTGCCCCTCCCTGCCTTCAGGCTATTCTCAAACCCTACACCCCAAGCCGAGAAATCTGTTTTGCCACCACAGGTCTCTTGGTACTCACACTACTACAGGATGGCAGCTCCTGCTCAGCCCAGTCCAAGCTCTTCTTTGTTCTGGCACCATCTTCCAAAAACATCTGAAACCCTCTTTAAACAGTATCTTAAATAATCCTCCTCCTAACCTCGACCCCCCTCCCCCCCCAAAAAAGAAAATCTTGACTAGCAATTGCACTTGACCTCCCCCTCCTAGCTCTGACTCTAATGATAGCTACGATATGTACTTTCTAAGTCTGTGATATGTGGTTGTCCCACCAGCTATCTTCAGTTTATGTTAAAAGCATAGTTCTATAATCCCATGGCAGAGAGACATGTCAAAAAAGAGAGACATGTTAAATGTTCTTTATTATAAATACAGCTTTTACAACAATGACAATACGCAGTATCACTACGGCCCGATTAGAAATGTATAAAAGGCTAGGATTTTGGGCTATATGCTAACTATGAATACCAGGGGAAACTAACACAGCAGTTGATTCACTCACGGAGTGATGGCCAATGTTTGTTCGTTGGCTCTTTCTGAGCAGGGTTCGTTCCACCCTTCCTCCCGACCAGGGGTTGTTAGTCGATGGCTGGGTAAGTTGTCAACAGCCGGTTGCCTGCTGTCCCTCGATCCCACCGGCTCGGCTGCGTGGTAGCGTTGGGTGTAGCCTTTCGCAGTTGCGTTGGGAGTGTCCCGTGTCTATACCTGCAGGGGACAGAAAACATACAATTAGGCATCTACTGGCCAAAAATTGGAGTCACACTCACACCCTGGAAATAAGCACTTTCCTCAGGTAGTGCTATAGAGAGCGTTGTATGTTGATCTCTTGGTAGTCTGGCTCGGTTGTCAGTGGCCGCAATGTGTCAGGCCGGCTGGGTTGTAGTAGCATTAGGTGTTGCCTATCATGGAGTCATCGGGAGTGTTCCACGTCTGCAGTTGCAAGGAAAACAAAACATATAATTAAAGCATGTACTGGCCAACAATTGGAGTCACACTCAAATAAGTAGTGCTATAGAGATCATTGTGTCAGAGAGAGCAGAGAGGAGCAGCAGAAACGAGGTGGACGTCCATCGGAGTGGTCCCTAGTCCAAATGGCACTTGAAGCTAAGTTACAGTTCCTTTTAACTTTTGTTCTGTGGTGTTTAGAAATTAGTTTGGGGAGGGGGGGGGGCTTATAGGGAATTGGCAACAGCTGTCTCAAGTGAAATATAGTCCATGCCAGTCTGGGAGATCACAGCACACCATGCAAGTAAACAAATAGTTAATGCAATTGAATTTCACACGTGAGAATATCAGAAATTAAGTAAAAGGTAATCATTGTAAACACACAGCACAAGTATTAACAAATAGTAAGACCTGCTGATACTTAACGTAAAAATAATGGCACTCTACTGTATTAAGTCAGTGTCACTTGTGACATATTTTCTGGATATGTCCAAATTAATGTGATATTTGAGGATCACTCTCTCACCAATAGATTGTGCAATGTACATATATTTTCAGTATGTGAGTGTATGATATGGGGGTTGGAGTAATGTTTATTCAACATTTTATAAAGGTTCCGTTTTAGGTTCCGTTTTAGGATCACTATTGTTTTCACTATATATTTTACTTCTTGGTGATGTCATTCGGAAACATAATGGTAACTTTCCCTGCTATGTGGATGACACACAGCTGTACATGTCGATGAAACATGGTGAAGCTCCAAAATTGGTCGAGCTGGAAGCCTGTGTTTTAGACATAAGGAAGTGGATGGTTGCAAATGTTCTACTTTTAAACTCGGACAAAACAAAGATGCTTGTTCTAGGTCCCAAGAGACAATGAGATCTTCTGTTGAATCTGACAATTAATCTTGATGATGGTACAGTTGTCTCAAATAAAACTGTGAAGGACCTCGGCGTTACTCTGGACCATGATCTTTCTTTGGACAAACATATCAAGACTGTTTCAAGGACAGCTTTTTTAAATCTTTGTAACATTGGAAAAATCAGAAACTTTCTGTCAAAAAATGATGCAGAAAAAACGTATCCATGCTTTTGTCACTTCTAGGTTAGACTACTGCAATGCTCTATTTTCCGGCTACCCGGATACAGCACTAAATAAACTTCAGTTAGTCATAAACACGGCTGCTAGAATCTTGACTAGAACCAAAAAATTGGATTATATTACTCCAGTATTAGCCTCTCTACACTGGCTTCCTGTTAAGGCAAGGGCTGATTTTAAGGTTTTACTGCTAACTTACAAAGCATTACATGGGCTTGCTCCTACCTATCTTTCCGATTTGGTCCTACCGTACATACCTAGACTTATGCTACGGTCACAAGACGCAGGCCTCCTAACTGTCAATAGAATTTCTAAGCAAACAGCTTGAGGCAGGGATTTCTCCCATAGAGCACCATTTCTATGGAATGGTCTGCCTAACCATGTGAGAGACGCAGACTCGGTCTCAACCTTTAAGTCTGTATTGAAGACTCATCTCTTCAGGAGGTCCTATGATTGAGTGTAGTCTGGCCCAGAAGTGTGAAGATGAACGGAAAGGCATTGGCGCAACTAACCACCCTTGCTGTCTCTGCCTGGCCTGTTCCCCTCTCTCCACTTGGATTCTCTGCCTCTAACCCTTTTACAGGTTTGAGTCACTGGCTTACTGGTGCTCTTCCAGGCCGTCCCTAGGAGGGGTGTGTCACTTGAGTGGGTTGAGTCACTGATGTGAACTTCATGTCTGGGTTTGCGCCCCCCCCCCCCCCCTTGGGTTGTGCCGTGTCGGAGATCTTTGTGGGCAAAACTCAGCCTTGTCTCAGGATGGTAAGTTGGTGGTTGAAGATATCCCTCCAGTGGTGTGGGGTCTGTGCTGTGGAAAAGTGGGTGGGGTTATATCCTGCCTGTTTGGCCCTTTCCGGGGGTATCGTCGGATGGGGCCACAGTGTCTCCCGACCCCTCCTGTCTCAGCCTCCAGTATTTATGGTGCAGTAGTTTATGTGTCGGGGGGCTAGGGTCAGTCTGTTATATCTGGAGTATTTCTCCTGTCTTATCTGGTGTCCTGTGTTAATTTTAGTATGCTCTCTCTAATTCTCTCTCGCTCTTTCTCTCTTTCCTTCTTTTATACTTTCTTTCTTTCTCTCTCTCGGAGGACCTGAGCCCTAGGACCATGCCTCAGGACTACCTGGCCTGATGACTCCTTGCTGTCCCCAGTCTACCTGGCCGTGCTGCTGCTCCAGTTTCAACTGTTCTGCCTGCGGCTATGGAACCCTGACCTGTTCACTGGACGTGCTAACTGTCCCAGACCTGCAGTTTTCAAATCTCTAGAGACAGTAGAAGCGGTAGAGATACTCTGAGTGATCGGTTATGAAAAGCCAACTGACATTTACTCCTGAGCTGCTGACCTGTTGCACCCTCGACAACCACTCTGATTATTATTATTTGACCCTGCTGGTCATATATAAACATTTGAACATCTTGGCCATGTTCTGTTATAATCTCCACCTGGCACAGCCAGAAGAGGACTGGCGACCCCTCATAGCCTGGTTCCTCTCTAGGTTTCTTCCTAGGTTCTGGCCTTTCTATGGAGTTTTTCCTAGCCACCGTGCTTCTACACCTGCATTGCTTGCTGTTTGGTGATATAGTCTGGGTTTCTGTACAGCACTTTGAGATGACAGCGGATGTAAGAAGAGCTTTATAAATACATTTGATTTGATTTGTTGATAAACAATGGCAAGACTGCCATGTTGTCCCTAGCCGTGCTTATAGAAAATCACATCAGTGTCTGAATTTCAGCTGTCTTAGAGGGGACAGAGGTGTAAATTAACTAAGTAAAAATACTTTGAAGTTAGTCGTTTTTGGGGTGTATCTGTACTTAAATACTTATATTTTTGACAACTTTTCTCCACGACATTTCTGAAGAAAATATGTTATTTTTACTCCAATACATTTTCCCTGACGCAAAAGTACTTGTTACATTTTGAATGCTCAGGCAGAACAGGAATAAGGTCCAACTCACGCATCTACAGTGTCATCCCTACTGTTACAGTTTTCTGTATGCGAAGGAGAGTCGGACCAAAATGCGGCGTGTAGATTACGATTCATGTTTAATGACAAACACACTAAACACAAACACTACAAAACAATAAACGTAATGAATGTAAGGAAAACCGAAACAGCCTATACTTGTGTAAACTAACACCGAACAAGGACATCAGGACACTAAGGACATAAGGACAATCACCCATGAAACACTCAAAGAATATGGCTGCCTAAATATAGTTCCAAATCAGAGAAAACGATAAACACCTGCCTCTGAATGAGAACCACTTCAGACAGCCATAGACTTAACTAGCACACCCCACTAAGCTACAATCCCAATACAAACACACCACATACAAAAAACCCATGTCACACCCTGACCAAATAAATGAAGACAAACACAATATACTTCGACCAGGGCGTGACACCTACTGCTTCAAATCTGTCGGACTCACTAAAAACAAATAATGTGTTTATAAATTATGTCTGTGTTGGAGTGTGCCCTTTGCTGTCCGCAACTAAAAAAATGCAAGAAAATAGTTTTGTCTGGTTTGCTTAAAATAAGAAATTTGATGTATAGCATTTACTTTTACTTTTTAGTTTTATTCAACTATGACAATTTAGAACTTTTTCCCCCACTGTACATGCAGTGGGGAGAACAAGTATTTGATACACTGCCGATTTTGCAGGTTTTCCTACTTACAAAGCATGTAGAAGTCTGTCATTTTTATCATAGAGACAGAATCTAAAACAAAGATCTAGAAAATCACATTTTATGATTTTTAAGCAATTAATTTGCATTTTATTGCATTAAATAAGTATTTGATACATCAAATTCCTGTAGTTCTTGAACAGGTTTGCACACACTGCAGCAGGGATTTTGGCCCACTCCTCCATACAGACCTTCTCCAGATCCTTCAGGTTTCGGTGCTGTTGCTGGGCAATACGGATTTAGCTACCTCCAAAGAATTTCTATTGGGTTCAGGTCTGGAGACTGGCTAGGACACTCCAGGACCTTGAGATGCTTCTTACGGAGCCAATCTTTAGTTGCCCTGGCTGTGTGCTTCGGGTCGTTGTCATGCTGGAAGACCCAGCCACGGCCCATCTTCAATGCTCTTACTGAGGGAAGGAGGTTGTTGGCCAAGATCTTGCGATACATGGCCCCATCCATCCTCCCCTCAATACGGTGCAGTCGTCCTGTCCCCTTTGCAGAAAAGCATCCCTAAAGAATGATGTTTCCACCTCCATGCTTCACGGTTGGGATGGTGTTCTTGGGGTTGTACTCATCCTTCTTCTTCCTCCAAACATGGCGAGTGGAGTTTAGACCAAAAGGCTCTATTTTTGTCTCATCAGACCACATGACCTTCTCCCATTCCTCCTCTGGATCATCTAGATGGTCATTGGCAAACTTCAGACCGGCCTAGACATGCGCTGGCTTGAGCAGGAGGACCTTGCGTGTGCTGCAGGATTTTAATCCATTTAATCCATTTTAATCCATCCGTGTGTTACTAATGGTTTTGTTTGAGACTGTGGTCCCAGCTTTCTTCAGGTCATTGACCAGGTCCTTCCTCATGTTCATTGATGCCTTATGAGGTGAGATTTTGCATGGAGCCCCAGACCGAGAGTGATTCACCGTCATCTTGAACTTCTTCCATTTTCTAATAATTGCGCCAACAGTTGATGCCTTCTCACCAAGCTGCTTGCCTATTGTCATGTAGTCCATCCCAGCCTTGTGCAGGTCTACAATTTTATCCCTGATGTCCTTACAAAGCTCCCTGGTCTTGGCCATTGTGGAGAGGTTGGAGTCTGTTCGATTGAGTGTGTGGACAGGTGTCTTTTATACAGGTAATGAGTTCAAACAGGTGCAGTTAATACAGGTAATGAGTGGAGAACAGGGAGCTTCTTAAAGAGAAACGAACATGCCTGTGAGAGCCGGAATTCTTACTGGTTAGTAGGTGATCAAATTATTATGTCATGCAATAAAATGCAAATTAATTACTTAAAAATCATACAATGTTATTTTCTGGATTTTTGTTTTAGATTCCGTCGCTCACAGTTGAAGTGTACCTATGATAAAAATTACAGACTTCGACATGCTTTGTAATTAGGAAAACCTGCAAAATTGGCAGTGTATCAAATTCTCTCCCCTCTGTAAGTACATTTAAAACCAGATACTTTTCGACTTTACTCAGGTAGTATTTTGCTGGATGACTTTCAAAGTATCTTTACTTTTACTCAACTATGACAATTGAGTGCATTTTCCACCACTGGATGGGGGACCGTTGAGCGACACGATGGGCATGGGCGAGGGAGCTAAACAGGGCGGGACTAAAGTTGGGGAAAACTGAACTTTATTCAAATCCTTAACGATATTGCAATGCGAGTGACCAATTGAGACTCACTATAGTTTCCAAACTCTACTGGATTGGCAGACAATGGCTTTTGAAACATAGCACTACTTAGCTTGCTTGCAGGTTTGTTAGCACCCACATGTGGGCGAGGCTAGCATGGGGAGGCGAGTGAACCTTGTATAGTGTAAATTAACGGGGTACCTTTCCTAAGACTGAACCGGCTCCATGGAGATTAGGCTTCAGCAATTAAGTTCCTCATATTATTTACTCTTCTGTAAAGTTATTACAATAAGTCTTAGTATCATGTATACCAAGAGTTATACATTTGTGACCAAATATATTGGCACTGTTGTACTTTTTCTTAAATAATTCCCTATTTCTTCTAAAATAAGTTGAAATTTAGAAAATACTATTTTGGTCACCACACCACACATCACACTTTATATTGGATTTTCAACATCGCAGAACCAATTTTATTTCTGTAAACTTAAATGTACAATTTGAATGTAGAAAATAAAGACAAAGGGCGTAGACAAAATGATTGGCACCCTGCAGCTAGTACATGGTTGATAACTGCAGACAAATGCTTCTTATAGCCATCAGTGAGATGGCTGTACCTTTCTACTGATCATTTTGCCCACTTTTCAGCAGCAAACTACTCCAAATCTTAAATATTTGAGGGGTGACCACTAAATTAAGGGTCACCCACATTGTTATAGTGTTACTGAGTAACAGGTGCCTGTTGTGTCATAGTCTTTCCTTCAACCATTAGGTCATATGTGGAGCTGGGTCAAGGGAGGAATGGGAGGATGGGAGCAAGGGAGGAAAGGAGAGATGATGGTGGGGAGTAGGTTAAAAGGGTCACAGCTCATAGTTTAAGATAATCCTTTTGACCTCGTCCTGGTAGCTATTGTATATGTATGTATATTCAAGAAACACACGTGGACACACACACAGAGATTAGGACTCAGGCCACTGACAGCTAGAGGTCATTTTCACAGCCAGCATTCCTTTCCTACTAGGTGGGTCTCTCTCTCACCCTGTTTCTCCCTCCCTCCTCCCTCCCCCTCCCTCCCTCCCTCCCTCCCTCCCTCCCTCCCTCCCTCCCTCCCTCCCACACACACACACACACACACACACACACACACACACACACACACACACACACACACACACACACACACACACACACACACACACACACACACACACACACACACACACACACACACACACACTTCAGTAAGGACATTCTAATGCCAACATTTGTCTATGGAGATTGCATGGCTGTGTGCTCGATTTTATACACCTGCCAACAACTGGTGTGGCTGAAAAAGCAGAATCCACTAGTTGGAAGTGGTATCCACATACTTTTGTATATATAGTGTACGTCAGTCCGTGAAAGAAAGATTAGGCCATTGTGCATAAGGACCCCCAACTACAGTACCTCCATATGGGAGTTGATCAAAATTGGATTTGTTTTCTAATTTCTTTGTGGGTCTGTGTAATCTGAAGAAAATGCCTCTCTAATATGATCATACTCTTTCGCTCGCTCGCTCTCTCCCCACATACGCACACACACACACACACACACACACAACACAGACACTAAAACACTCACACACACACTTATGTCGGTCCGTAAAAAGAAGATTGGGCCGCTGTGTATGAGGACCCCCTACTTCCTCCAATTCTCTATATCAGGGAAACACTATTTTCCCTGTTCCCTCTTTAACCCACACACACACACACACACACACACACACACACACACACACACACACACACACACACACACACACACACACACACACACACACACACACACACACACACACACACACACACACACACACACACACACAAAGCTATTCTTCCAGTTCCCCTCTTTAACCTGCAGTCCCTATCACAATGAGTGGCTGTGATTACCTCTGCTACAGGCCTATTTTCCTTCTCAGACAAGGCAGGCCCATCCACACGTTCTCCATGGCATGGATAAATTACAAGGAGCGCGAACTCCATTTCCAAGAAAATACTTTGTTTTTCCATTTGATTGATTGGTGTTGAAAAAGACAGTTTCAACAAAGAAGATTGCAACAGCAGTCGGTCAAGATTGTCAAGGTTTATGTAGAAATTGCAAAAGTATCCGAAATCATATTTTGGTTTTATAACCCACACACAAAACTGTATAGGGAGCAATATAGTTGAAACACACTAGACATTGGATAATTAATCTCTCTCTCTCTCTCTCTCTCTCTCTCTCTCTCTCTCTCTCTCTCTCTCTCTCTCTCTCTCTCTCTCTCTCTCTCTCCTTCTCCTCCTGCTCCTTGTTTTTCTAACTACCTCCTTATTCTCTCATTCTCATCCTCTCTCTTTCGGTCTTTTGCTCTTTTATTGTCTCTCTCACTCCCTCTCTTCACTATTACTTCACACAGGAAGCCTTGAGTGTGTCTAATCCAGGTACTCACAACATACCAGGGGGGAATTTAACGCTCTCTCCCAGGGTCAAACCAACACAGATCAGACACAGATACACATACACTCAGACAGAGTGGGTGGCTGTGTGTTCATGGTGTAGTGTTCTTGTTGGTTAGCCAAAGGGATTATTAGAGAGCAGACGGTATCAGACAATGGTGTTGGACTTGTGACATCCACTTCTATTGATCATATCTTCACTAATGCTGCAGAGCTGTACTCTAAAGCAATATCAGTTCCCATTGGCTGTAGTGACCATAACATTGTATCAATAACAAGCAAAGCCAAAGTGCCAAAGGATGGGCCTGAAGTAATTCATAAGAGATCAAACGTTTTCCCAGGACTCTTTTTTGTTGAAGATGTAAGAAATGTATGTTGGTCTGATGTGTATGATGAAGTGAATCCAAATGCAGCATGGAAGTATTTGTTGACAAGCACCTGTTACGAAACTACGTAACAGTGAGAACTGTTAGAGACTTCTGGATTGATGATGAATTAAATAAATGTATGGTTTAAGTAAATTATGTTTAAGAGGTGGCTGACTGGTTGACGGGCCTTTCTGACTAAACCTAACAAAAAGAAAAATACATGATATTAACCAAACCAAGATAAATGACATAAAACACAATGGAAAATACTTTGGACCTTAAATCATATAAAGGGCAGCTGAAAACCAATTCCTCTCCATTGTTCATTTAAGTTGATGGGTCATTTATATAAAAGTCCTTTGATAATGCCAATCATTTCATTGACTATTTCACGAGTAAAGTGGAAAAACTCAGAAGTGAAATGACAACATTGAACAGTAAACCATGATAGTTTTTCTACAAAATATTGAATGAAAGACTGTTTCGAAATTGGTGTGGGGGAGGTGGAAAAATGATTGTCATCAATCAATATTGATAAACAACCAGGTATAGACATCCTAGATAGGAAAATATTGAGAATGGCAGGTGACTGTATACTCTATTTGCTATGTGTACAGTGCCTTCAGAAAGTATTTAGACCCCTTGACTTTTTCCACATTTTGTCACATTACTGCCTACTTCAAAAATGTATTAAATATTTTTCCCTCATCAATCTACACACAATACCGTATAAGGACGAAGAAAAAACAGGTTTTTAGAAACTTTTACAAAAGTATAAAAAATACTGAAATATCACATTCAGACCATTTGTTGAAGCAACTTTGGAAGCGATTACAGCATTGCGTCTTCTTGGGTTTGATGCTACAAGCTTGGCACACTTGTATTTGGGGAGTTTCTCCCGTTCTTCTCTGCAGATCCAGTCAAGCTCTGTCAGGTTGGATGGGGAGTGTTGCTGCACAGTTATTTTCAGGTCTCTCCAGAGATGTTCAATTGGGTTCAAGTCCGGGCTCTGGCTGGGCCACTCAAGGACATTCAGAGACTTGTCACAAAGCCATTACTATGTTGTCTTGGCTGTGTGCTTAGGGTCGTTGTCCTGTTGGAAGGTGAACCTTTGCCCCAGTCTGAGATCTTGAGTGCTCAGGAGCAGGTTTTCATCAAGCATCTCTCTATACTTTGCTACGTTCATCCTTCCCTCGATCCTGACTTATCTCCCAGTCCCTGCCTCTGAAAAACATCCCCACAGCATGATGCTGCCACTACCATGCCAGGTTGGTGCCTGGTTTCCTCCAGACGTGACACTTGGCATTCAGGCCAAATAGTTAAATCTTGGTTTCATCAGACGAGATAATCATGTTTATCATGGTCTGAGAGTCTTTAGGGGCCTTTTGGCAAACTCCAAGCGGGCTGTCAAGTGACTTTTACTGAGTGGTTTCCATCTTGCCACTCTACCATAAAGGACTGATTGATGGAGTGCTGCAGAGATGGTCGTCCTTCTAGAAGGTTCTCCCATCTACACAGAGGAACTCTAGAGCTCTGTCGGAGTGACCTTTGGGTTCTTGGTCACCTCCCTGAAGAAGGCCCTTCTCCCCTGATTGCTCAGTTTGGACGGGTGGCCAGCTCTAGGACGAGTCTTGGTCGTTCAAAACTATATCCATTTAAGAATGATGGAGGCCACACTGTTCGTGGGGACCTTCAATGCTCCAGAAAGGATTTGGTACAGATCTGTGCCTCAACACAATCCTGTCTCAGACATCTACAGACAATTATTCGACCTCATGGCTTGGTTTTCACTCTGACTTGCACTGTCAACTGTGGGACCATATATAGGCAGGTGTGTGCCTTTACAAAGTTGAAGAACTATCTCAAGGATGATCAATTGAAACAGGATGCACCTGAGCTAAATGTTTAGTTTCCCAGTGAAGGGTCTGAATACTTATGTAAATAAGATATTTCTGTTTTGAATCTTTTATGAATTAGCAAACATTTCTAAAAACCTGTTTTCTCTTTGTCATTGTGTTGCTGAGGATTTGCATTTATTTAATACATTTTAGAATAATCCTCAATGCTTTCCTAAGGCACTGTATGTTTGTAAACGTACCATTAAAAGTACAGTATAGCTTTACCATGGTATTTGTACTGTTACTGAGTAAACCTCCAATTGTTCTTCACTATTCCACATGCTAAAACCTCCCGCCATCCCAAGTTGGATTGTCGTCCCAATGGCTGGCAGACCACCCCTACCAACCTGTATCCCAGTGTTTGAGAGGTTGGGACCTATCCTTTAAAAATAATTCCCAAAGCACTCACTTCAAGTGTTTTGCTTATAGTTATTTAAAAAAAATGTGAAACTAGCTGTATGTCACTAGTCACGACTTCACAGAAGAGCTGTTTGAACTTAAAAATATTTCCTTATCAAAATGCGTTTTCTGGCTGAAATGCCTTCTTGAACACATGAACTTTCATGTGGCTTAATATCAAACTTGTATGCCATCTGTAAATACAAATAAAATAGTTCAATTAAGAGCCTAGTTGGTTTAGCCACAGAAAAAGCGAGCGAACTTCCCACTAGCCATGATTGGCTGACATAATGAGTGGGCTGGACATGCTGAGAGATGAGTTTGGATTGGTCTACCACATAGCATGCGTCTGTCTATTGGAGCTGGCCAGTATGTTTTTGGTAATTGTGTCGAACGCTGCTTTAAAAAAATATTATCACTTTGTAAAACTGCATAAATCTAATGTCAAGTTAAAGTGTACCTTTAGCTAGCTAACTTTAGCTGGCTGGCTCGCTAGCTAACATTATGTGTATGCTCTCCACTTTCTGGAGGACCAAGTTCTGAAATCAGTGGAATTCGAGTATGATAGCTAAGGAGATGGAGAAAACACCAGTCTGCAATACATCGTCAAACTAAGACAACCATGCATGGCATCAGACAGGAGACGCGTCCAACCATGATGTATACTGGTAAGATTTTCAGATATTACACATTTCAAATTTTGACAGAAAGTGGTTTAATTTCAAGTGTACTGTTCGCTAGCTAACGTTATGAGTACGATCTTATTCTTCGTATCTCAGACACATTTGCTTGACTAGTTATAACCATAGAACCTGGTGGTTAGCTACCTGCAAATTCATGTCAGAGCGCAGAATAACTGATGCATTTTTGAACGCTCAACAGCCGTTGAATATGTCCGGTGTGGGTAAATGTCGGTAACAAAGCATAATTCAATTGTTGCCAGCATCACAGGTACAGTCACCAACACTCTGGATAAAGGGAAAAAAGCCTAACCAGCTCTGCTAGGGCGAGTAAAATGGTCAGAATGGGGTGTCCTCTCATTATGTGTCTGGAAGTAGCTAGCCAATATTTGCCAGTTAGCTTGGGTGCTTGACTGTAGTTATTGTTCAGAGAGTACTTATTGGACAGAGCATCCAGTGTGTGCTCTGAACGTGAAACCACATATAGAGCGATAGGGCGTGTAATGTTCTGTGAGCTGTTCTCTTTCCCTTAGATGTATGGAAGTAGAAGGAACATGTGTACAGAATGCACAGATCAACCCTTAAAGAGGTGAGTGGGGCAAAGCCTTAATAGGGTGTGAACAATGCTGAATGGGTGTAGACAAAGAAGGGCTCTCCAATACGGTTTTCTCAAGTGAGTTTACAAGTTGAGCTACTGTCAAGTCAGAATTACTTTCCCATTGTTTCCTCAGATGCAGTGTATGATATGCCATTTTGTAGCCCTGAGTCTCTACTTTTATCCAACGTAAAAAAGACAGAATCCAGGTGGTGAGTCACAAATATACAGTTGATGTCATAAGTTTACATACACTTAGGTTGGAGTAATTAAAACTCGTTTTCAACCACTCCACAAATGTCTTGTAAACAAACTATAGTTTTGGCAAGTCGGTTAGGACATCTACTTTGTGCATGACACAAGTAATTTTTCCAACAATTGTTAACAGACAGATTATTTCACTTATAATTCATTGTTTCACAATTCATGTGGGTCAGAAGTTTACATTCAACAAGTTGACTGAGCCTTTAAACAGCTTGGAAAATTCCATAAAATGATGTCAAGGCTTTAGAAGCTTCTGATAGGCTAATTGACATAATTTGAGTCAATTGGAGGTGTACCTGTGGATGTATTTCAAGGCCTACCTTCAAAATCAGTGCCTCTTTGCTTGACACCATGGGAAAATCAGCCAAGACCTCAGAAAAGTCTGGTTCATCCTTGGGAGCAATTTCCAAACGCCGCTCATCTGTATGAACAATAGTTCGCAAGTATAAACACCATGTGACCATTCAGCCATCATACCGCTCAGGAAGGAGACGCGTTCTGTCTCTGTTAAACTTAAATCTACGCGGATGAAACTATTATGTGTGCTATTGCTCAGTCTGTTGATCTGGCTGTGTCAAAACTACAGTCACATTTCATAGCTATGAAGGAATCCCTTGCTGATTTAAATCTTAATTCCCGGAAAATAAAATACATATTGCTTTTAAACTCTCGTAAAAATGTTTCGGGTGAATTGCATGCTCAATACTTAGGCAGTTGGATTGATGTGGATTTACGTTTAAAAAAAACATTTAAAGTTGGCTTTTTCTACAGAAACAGATTGGGCTTGTCCTAGCTACTTTAACTATTATCAGTCACAGACAATGACATTACACCGACCGAGACCAACAACACATCAACAACCAAAGACTCTCAGCACATGCAGCACCCCTGGTTACAGAACAGGTGTCTGGGTTAATAATGTAGCACACCGTTTCCCCGTAGACTTTAAGATACATCATAGTCAAGTCTCTGATTCTATTTCAGATTTAACTTACAATAAATGGTATATGTAAACCAATTGATGAGGGTCTACAGAGAAATATCCTGAGTAAGAGTTAGTCATAAATATTGATGCACTGACATGACATTTTTGTCCAATACAGATATCCGATATTTTCCTTACTAAAAAAACATTAGTGTCCTTTTAAGCATTCTAGTACAGTAAAGTAGTTATCACACACACATGGACACAACGGTCTAAGGAATCTTAGTGCAAGAGGCGTCACTAAAGTCCCTGGTTCGAATCCAGGCTGTATCACATCCGGCCGTGATTGGGAGTTCCATAGGGCTGCGCACAATTGTCCCAGCGTCGTCCGAGTTTGGCCGGGGTAGGCCGTTATTGCAAGTAAGAATTTGTTCTTAACTTACTTGCCTAGATAAATAAAGGTTACAAACACACCACACTGACCAAAAAAGTATTTTGTTGGCATTGAAGTATATCCCCATTACAAGTAAAGCATCATCAAAACCTATTTATTTCACTTACTTGCTGTGCTGTTTCATTATTCATTTGTTCAGTTGTTTCATTCTAAAGCAGGATTTCTATGAAACGCCGTTTGGGTCTTTGCGCGGAATGGGCAAGGTGCAATAGATGGTATTAGATACAGTATATACAGTGCCTTGCGAAAGTATTCGGCCCCCTTGAACTTTGCGACCTTTTGCCACATTTCAGGCTTCAAACATAAAGATATAAAACTGTATTTTTTTGTGAAGAATCAACAACAAGTGGGACACAATCATAAAGTGGAACGACATTTATTGGATATTTCAAACTTTTTCAACAAATCAAAAACTGAAAAATTGGGCGTTCAAAATTATTCAGCCCCCTCAAGTTAATACTTTGTCGCGCCACCTTTTGCTGCGATTACAGCTATACGTCGCTTGGGGTATGTCTCTATCAGTTTTGCACATCGAGAGACTGAATCTTTTTCCCATTCCTCCTTGCAAAACAGCTTGAGCTCAGTGAGGTTGGATGGAGAGCATTTGTTAACAGCAGTTTTCAGTTCTTTCCACAGATTCTCGATTGGATTCAGGTCTGGACTTTGACTTGGCCATTCTAACACCTGGATACGTTTATTTTTGAACCATTCCATTGTAGATTTTGCTTTATGTTTTGGATCATTGTCTTGTTTGAAGACAAATCTCTGTCCTAGTCTCAGGTCTTTTGCAGACTCCATCAGGTTTTCTTCCAGAATGGTCCTGTATTTGGCTCCATCCATCTTCCCATCAATTTTAACCATCTTCCCTATCCCTGCTGAAGAAAAGAAGGCCCAAACCATGATGTTGCCACCACCATGTTTGACAGTGGGTATGGTGTGTTCAGGGTGATGAGCTGTGTTGCTTTTACGCCAAACATAACATTTTGCATTGTTGCCAAAAAGTTCAATTTTGGTTTCATCTGACCAGAGCACCTTCTTCTACATGTTTGGTGTGTCTCCCAGGTGGCTTGTGGCAAACTTTAAACAACACTTTGTATGGATATCTTTAAGAAATTGCTTTCTTCTTGCCACTCTTCCATAAAGGCCAGATTTGTGCAATATACGACTGATTGTTGTCCTATGGACAGAGTCTCCCACCTCAGCTGTAGATCTCTGCAGTTCATCCAGAGGGATCATGGGCCTCTTGGCTGCATCTCTGATCAGTCTTCTCCTTGTATGAGCTGAAAGTTTAGAGGGACGGCCAGGTCTTGGTAGATTTGCAGTGGTCTGATACTCCTTCCATTTCAATATTATCGCTTGCACAGTGCTCCTTGGGATGTTTAAAGCTTGGGAAATCTTTTTGTATCCAAAACCGGCTTAAAAACTTCTTCACAACAGTATCTCGGACCTGCCTGGTGTGTTCCTTGTTCTTCATGATGCTCTCTGCGCTTTTAACTGACCTCTGAGACTATCACAGTGCAGGTGCATTTATACGGAGACTTGATTACACACAGGTGGATTGTATTTATCATCATTAGTCATTTAGGTCAACATTGGATCATTCAGAGATCCTCACTGAACATCTGGAGAAAGTTTGCTGCACTGAAAGTAAAGGGGCTGAATAATTTTGCACGCCCAATTTTTCAGTTTTTGATTTGTTAAAAAAGTTTGAAATATCCAATAAATGTTGTTCCACTTCATGATTGTGTCCGAGTTATTTTTGATTCTTCACAAAAAAATACAGTTTTATATCTTTATGTTTGAAGCCTGAAATGTGGCAAAAGGTCGCAAAGTTCAAGGGGGCCGAATACTTTCGCAAGGCACTGTACCTCTTTCAGAGTACAGTGCTGGGTTGGGTAGAGCTGCTGGATGACATCAGACCTGTCATCATAGCATTTGACAGTCAGAAAAAGCATGTGAGTTAGTCTAGTGATACTCTCCTATGCTTCACTCAGCTTCACCATGGTGAGCAGAGAAAAGAGAGTCCCACACCAGCTGGGTCCAGAGAAAAATGGCACCCACCTTTTGAAGAGGAACTTAAAATAGTCAAAAGAATGCTGTAAGAAGAATCAGATTTGTTCACACAGGACGATGGAGATAGCGGCTACATTTTGAACCTTAAGCTGAAACTCAACTTGAAGGATCACATGTCTGTCCAGAAACGTTTCAACTCCATTCCGAAACCTCTATACATAGAAGTGAAAGAACATGTCCAAAACCTACTGGAGAGAGGCTGGATCAAAAATTCCACATCTCCAAATTCACCCCTGGTGGTCGGTGTGTGCAAGAATTACTGCAGCCTGCAAGAAGGACTGCAGGACTGCAGTCTGAGATTAGGGAGATGAATCACAAGACCTGTTGCCATGGATACAAGACCTGCTGGATGACCTAGGGGGATGGTCAAACCGCTATTTGAGCTGCTATAAAGTTTGTCAGAAGAAAAGTGGGAAACTGCCCAAATCAACAAGAGGGAAAAAACAGGCCATAAAGTTTAGCAATGGACAGTGGCATCCCAAGACACCAGAGTCATTGTAGCCAAGTTGGTGAACATGCTAACCAATCCACCCATACTAGCATACCCAGACTATGACTTACCATATGTGCTACACACAAATGACGCTTTCAATGAGGGTCTAGGGGCTGTCCTTTACCAACATCAGAACCGGAGGCTACGTGTAATCGGGTATGGGTCCAGAATGCTACCTCCAGCAGAAAAAAACAAACCACCTGCACTCTGGCAAACTTGAGTTTTTAGCACTTAAATGGGTGATCTGTAACAAATGTAAAGACTATCTATACTATTCACCCACCTTACCGTATGCACAGACAACAACCCTAGAGAGCTAGACTCAATGCAGTAGTTGGCTGACTTCCACTTCGACCTGAAATACAGGCCTGGAAATATGAATGCAGACGCTGACACACTGTCTCGTTGTCCTGTCGTTCTCCACAACCATGTGGGTGAATACCACAGAATCTATGTTATCAGAACTCATCTCAGCGGTATGGCAAGCAGATCAGTGAAAAATGAGGATGTTCCACAGGTGGCTGTGTTGCAAGTCAACTGTAAAGAGTGTGGTGTGTCACCTGAAGGGGTGCCTGCCGTCACACCAGAGGATATCAAGGCTGCACAGCATGAGGATGCTGCAATCAGAGAAATCATCTCGCTGAAAAACAAAAGTTGGATCCAAATGAGAAAGAGGAAAAGCACACCAGAAATACGGAGACTAGTCCATGAGTGGAACAAGCTGGTCATGGAAAATGGAACCCTGTACAGACAGGCTGGACAACAAAAGCAACTTGTACTACCCAACAAGCTGAACTCAGTGTTCCTGAAGAAGTTACATGACAACATGGGTCATGTCAGAGCAGACAAAGTGATCCATCTATTCAGGGAAAGATTTTACTGGCCATTCACGCAGCGTGAAGTAGAAGACTGTGATCAAACAGTGTACATGTATCAAGTAGAAGCATCCTTGTGTTCCAGAGAAAGGACCTATCGGTTCTATCACCACCAGTGTACCCTTTGAGCTTATCTCCTTTGACTACATGTACATATCCATGTACTGGTCGATAAACTGCAGCTAAGAAGATATTCCAAGACTTCATTACTCGGTTTGGCTATCCTAGTAAGCTTCACGGCGACCAAAGGAGAGAGTTCTAGAACAACCTGTTCCAGATATTCCATTAGCTTGCAGGGATCTCACACTCTCAAACTACCCCATACCATCCACAAGGGAAACCTGTGGAAAGGATGCAGATGCGCCATACTCTGCAAGAAGAGAAGAGGACAGAGTGGAAAGTCCATCTACCAAACATCGTCCATGCCTATCAATGTACAAGGCACGAGGCAAAGGGATGCTCACCATTTTTTTCTCCTGCAAGACAGAGCCCCACATCTTCCTATTTACCTACTGTTCAACCTCATAAATAAACAGTGACAAGAACCCAACAAACATTTGCAGAGAAGTGGGCAACAAAGACGCAAGACGCATACAAAATCACTTCTGAGAACAGTCAAAAGTCCTTTGCGAAAGGGAAGGAGTACTACAACAAAGGTGTCAAAGGTGCAACTCTACAGCCAGGTGATCGAGTCCTTGTGAGGAACCTATTGGGAAAAGGTGGCCCCGGGAAACTTTGTGTTTACCGGGAGAAGATGGTACACAGGGTTGTGGAGAGAATTAGGGAGGGTCCCAGTGTAAAAGATCCAGTCAGAGTCTGGAGGCAAAGCTCTTCCTGTTCTGCACCGGAACCTCCTGTTACCTATAAATTACTTGCAAGTTCATCAAGACACTCCAAACAAACCTGTGAATAGAACAACACCAAGACAAAAACAGACTACAAACAGTAACATGATTGACCTAGAATCTGACAGTTTACATAAAGAGGAATGCTACTATACTTACCTGCACAGTCCTTGGGTTCATCAGAGCGATGTCAGACCACAACCAAGTCAACTAGAGCAGCGTACCAGACTGTAAGCTACTGCTCAGGAGTTACAGTAGCACAGACCTACAGTGGCACAGGAAATAGAACAGATCCAGCCACAGTCTGAAGGACCTAAACAGCATGGAGTGAAGGATGAACTGCAGGAGGAACTCCAAGATGTTGTTATAGTACAGTGGCAAGAGGTCAATGGAAAGGAAGACTTACCTGTGAGAAGGTCCATGCGCATTGGAAGGCCCATAGAAATGTTTAGCTATGAGAGTCTGAGACAACCGCCATACCAGTCATGGAGACAAGGAACAAACGCAGTTGGGCTCAATTCTTACATGGTGCCTGGAAACATGATGACTTATCCAGTTTACAAGGACGTTACCGGCACAAAGGAACACCACTTGTCTGGACACACTTAACACTGACTAGAAACTGACTTGACAATAGAAAGACAAACAAATAGATGTCATGAGTCATCTAAAAGAGGAGGGGAGAGTGTAATGGGTTGAAAACAAAGTCACTAAAAACAGACACCCCTTTATTATTCTTTTTTTTAAACCAATTTCTTTACGTATTTGTCTTAATTAATCAAAATTGTATATTCTATATGTTTTAGCGTTAGTAGTCCATCAGCCCAATAGATGGCGATGCTGCACTGTGGTAGTAGGAGAAACAAGGAAGTTATGGCCAAGTGCGCGCACCATTCTTCAGAATAAAGAAAGCGCCAGAACTTTGCAGACGTAAACTTGTGTCCATTCTTTTTACTATTACAGGCCACCTCAGCTACAGACTGAGGCCGGTAACATGATTGTGTTTTTGAATTATATGTGTAATATATTATGGTTCAGCACTACAAAGAGGAACACGTCAGGACCAGTGTTGGACCCAATTCCACTTAAACTCAGTCAATTCAGGATGATTTTAAATGGAATTGACCCCAACCATGGTCATCACACTATGCAAGTGTGTTGTACGCCTTCGCTTGCTCAAGCACATCATTCATGGATTGAGTGTAGGCCTAAAAACACTTGCAGAGTATAACATTTTAATGTTTATATGATAGTCTTATGGGTTTAAAAAAATGTGTAGTTCGCCTATATTTAGGCTTTGTTTGTGATTTCCATTTATATACAGTGGGGAGAACAAGTATTTGATACACTGACAATTTTCCAGGTTTTCCTACTTACAAAGCATGTAGAGGTCTGTAATTTTTATCATAGGTACACTTCAACTGTGAGAGACGGAATCCAGAAAATCACATTGTATGATTTTTAAGTAATTAATTAGCATTTTATTGCATGACATAAGTATTTGATCACCTACAAACCAGTAGGAATTCCGGCTCTCACAGACCTGTTAGTTTTTCTTTAAGAAGCTCCCTGTTCTCCACTCATTACCTGTATTAACTGCACCTGTTTGAACTCGTTACCTGTATAAAAGACACCTGTCCACACACTCAATCAAACAGACTCCAACCTCTCCACAATGGCCAAGACCAGAGAGCTGTGTAAGGACAACAGGGATAAAATTGTAGACCTGCACAAGGCTGGGATGGGCTACAGGACAATAGGCAAGCAGGTTGGTGAGAAGGCAACAACTGTTGGCGCAATTATTAGAAAATGGAAGAAGTTCAAGATGACAGTCAATCATGCTCGGTCTGGGTCTCCATGCAAGATCTCACCTCGTGGGGCATCAATGATCATGAGGAAGGTAAGGGATCAGCCCAGAACTACACGGCAGGACCTGGTCAATGACCTGAAGATAGCTGGGACCACAGTCTCAAAGAAAACCATTAGTTACGCACCACGCCGTCATGGATTACAATCCTGCAGCGCACGCAAGGTCCCCCTGCTCAAGCCAGCACATGTCCAGAACCGTCTGAAGTTTGCCAATGATGACCATCCGGATGATCCAGAGGAGGAATGGGAGAAGGTCATGTGGTCTGATGAGAGAAAAATAGAGCTTTTTGGTCTAAACTCCACTCGCCGTGTTTGGAGGAAGAAGAAGGATGAGCACAACCCCAAGAACACCATCCCAACCGTGAAGCATGGAGGTGGAAACATCATTCTTTGGGGATGAGGTGTATGGAAACTTCCGACTTCAACCTTATCTCCTTTCAAATCAAATCAAATTAAATTTTATTAGACACATGCGCCAAATACAACAGGCTCACCTTATAGTGAAATGTTTACTTACAATCCCCTAACCAACAATGCAGTTTCAAAAATATGAATAGGAATAAGAAATGAAAGGAAGGAAGAGAGGCTCAGACAAGGACTATGTGTGATGTGTGCAGACCGCGTCTCATTGGTATACAGCTCACACACACGGTAATATGATGCCCTCTCATTAGCCTAGACAATGGAGTCATTGTTAGTTAGCATCACAGAGTGAACGCTGCACATACAGTATGCTCCTGCGGAATACAGAGACACACTGGTAGGGTATATCAGAGAAAAGGCATTGAGTAGAACAACTTCAATGAGGGAATTGAATGTTACAGTTTTCCTGGTCAATTGATATGAATAAATACATAGAATGTGTATGATGTTTTTTTGCTATTTTTACATTATACACCCATGTGTCTATTCACAGTTCAACACGACAGTGTCTATCAACCTGCTTTTCCTAAGCTAAGCAATAGTCCTCCTTCTTGACTGGAAATGGACATTTCAGAGGTCCTATATGCAGTACCTGTCAATGTTTGGACACACCTCATTCAATGGTTTTTCTTTATTTTACTATTTTCTAGAATAATAGTGAAGACATCAAAACTATGAAATAACACATATGGAATCATGTAGTAACCAAAAAAGATTTAAACAAATCAAAATATATTTTACATTTTAGATTCTTCAAAGTAGCCACCATTTGCCTTGAATTTCTTTCCTTCTTAATTCATTTCAGCCAATCAGTTGTGTTGTGACAAGGTTGGGTTGATATACAGAAGATAGCCAGATTTGGTTAAAAAAAATCAAGTCCATATTCGGCAAGAACAGCTCAAATAAGCAAAAAGAAATGACGGTCCATCATTACTTTAAGACATGAAGGTCAGTCAATCCAAGTGCAGTCGCAAAAACCATTAAGTCTATGATGAAACTGGCTCTCATGAGAACCCCAACAGGAAAGGAAGACCCAGAGTTACCTCTGCTGCAGAGGATAAGTTCATTAGAGTTACTAGCCTCGGAAATTGCAGCCCACAAAAATGCTTCACTGAGTAACAGACACATCTCAACATCAACTGTTCAGAGGAGACTGTGTGAATCAGGCCTTCATGGTCATATTGCTACAAAGAAAACACTACTAAAGTACACCAATAAGAAGAAGAGACTTGCATTATTTACTTAGAATTTAATGCACGCTTAACCAGCATGGCTACCACAGCATTCTGCAGCAATGCGCCATCCCATCTGGTTTGCGCTTAGTGGGACTATCATTTGTTTTTCAACAGGACAATGCCTCAATACACCTCCAGGCTGTGTAAGACCAAGAAGGAGAGTGATGGAGTGCTGCATCAGATGACTTGGCCTCCACAATCACCCAACCTCAACCCAATTGAGATGGTTTGGGATGAGTTGGATTGCAGAGTGAATCTAACGCACCCAACAAATGCTCCTTCAAGACTGTTGGAAAAGCATTCCAGGTGAAACTGGTTGAGATAATGCCAAGAGTGTGCAAAGCTGTCATCAAGGAAAAGGGTGACTACTAAAATATAAAATATAAAATACATTTGAATTTGTTTAAAACTTTCTACTACATGATTCCATATGTGTTATTTCATGGTGTTGATGTCTTCACTATTATTCTACAATGTAGAAAATAGTAAAATAAAGAAAAATCCTTGAATGAGTAGGTGTGTCCAAACTTTTGACTGGTACTGTTTTGGTCATGATATGTCAATGCATCTCCTGGATTTGACCATGTGTTGGGGGAATCATGAAGTTGTGATTTAGTCCGCTTAATTTGAATCCATAGACACTTTCAGAGTAGGCAAACTACTCCTGCACTCAACAACCTCCACCATGTGACAAATGTTCTTATCATTATTAATGATCCATTCCACTGCATTGTTCCCCCTCCGTCTCTGGGTCCTCTTTGGGTCCTCTCTTTAGACTGCATATTAGATTAGGGCTTTTATTGTCACATTCAATGCACTTAGAGCTTTAGCAAAGCAGATCACTCAGAGTGTCTGTGTCATAGAGAAGACACCTTGGGTTGACGGACGCATGAACAGCAGACAGGAATCAATAGGGAGGACTAATCGGATATATTTGCTGAGACGGGCTCTGCCCTGAATGTTAATGATGGAGAGAGGATGGGGACTGATGCTGTCATTAGTACACACTCTGTAGCCCTGTTTATATCTGGTTCTAAAGTGCTGCCTTTGTCCTGATCTTGTTCACATTCTGATTGTGCCCACAAGTGTAGATGAGTCAACATATTGTGCTCAGATCTTATAAGTAAGTGTAAACAGACAAGATCAGGTCGAGATCAGGACAAGATCAGGACGAATGATGCATGTTAACGGCAGGTATAAACAGGGCTTATGGAGCAGACAAGGAGAAAACAGGGCCAGCCCATCGAGCCAATAAAGAGTAATATAGTGTGTTTCGCAGGCCTGGTCCGCTGAGGGAGAGTTTTTCTGCATGAGTGAAACAGGGGCCGTGTGTTTTGTGCGTGTGTGCGTGCCTCCGTGTGTAGTGCATACACACATGTTTGTGTTGAGGAAAATTATGTATGTCTTTGGTGTGTGTTAGAATCACAAAGGGAGCCCATCTTCTTGTTAAGGGGGCTAATTCAAATACACATTATCTTCCCCCTGACTGTCCTATCTCAATGTAAACATTATGAATACTCACTTTTTCTCTCTAAGATGAGTGAAAACGACCATGTAACACTGTTCTGGTCTACAGGGGGCAGTTGGAAGTAAAGTAAACGATAGAGAATGAATAAGACCATTTTTCTTCAGTAGGGTCAGTATCAGCATGTGAAAACAGCTGTCCTGTGTCAGCTACACACATCCCCTATCAGCAGTACAGATAGCATTCTTCTCTGTTCCTGCCCATTTTAAATCATCCATCATCGTTCCTGTACCTAAGAAATAGAAAGTATCCTTCCTGAATCACTACAGAGCTCTATCACTCACCCCAGTCATTATGAAGTCCTTCGATCACCTAATCCTATCCTACCTCAAAGACATCACTGAAGCACTCCTTGACCCCCTGCAGTTCACTTACAGAGCCAGGAGGTCTGTAGATGACGCTGTAAACACGGGCCTCCACTACATCCTTCAGTACCTCGACAACCCAAGGACACATGCAAGGATGCTGTTTATGAACTTCAGCTTTGCAACTTCAGCTTTTCAACACAATCATCCTAGAGCTGCTGCAGGACAGATTTACCCAGCTGAATGCACATGTATCTGACTCCATCTGTCAGTGTATTACTGACCTGACCAACAGGACACAATACGTGAAGCTAGGGAAACATCTCTCAGCCTCTTTGTCCTTCAGCACAGGAGCACCGCAGGGCTGTGTGCTCTCCCCTCTCATCTCCTCACCCTACACCAATGACTGCACCTCCAATGACACGTCTGTCAAGCTACTTAAGTTTGCAGATGACACCACCCTGGTCAACCTTATCTCCAATGGTGACGAGTCCATGTACCAGAGAGAGATTGATCGGATGGAGGCCTGGTGCATTCACAATAACCTGGAGCCAGTGGCGTCATGCCCATTGGTGGCACAAAGGTATGGTCCCCCTTAGAGTTGACCTGTTTGTATATACTAAGCTTCATTTTTAAAGCCACCTTTTATCTTAATTATTTACAAAGAGTTCTGTCAGCTATATTTTGTGAAGGAGGCACACTGACTGGACCAGGCAAAGAGTAATCAAAGAGGTATGTTTGTAAATTTTTTGATTGAGCAATGTAGCCTATTGATTCCTTCTTGATGAATAAATACATTGAAAATGTTTTGTTGTTTCTCTGTATTACTAGCCACCTAGCAATTTTATGAAGTTGGCTTTAGCTAGCCAGCAAGATAGGTTCCCAGTCTATGGCTCTAGATTGCAGGAAAAATACATCATGCAGGTCCATCCCCATGTACTTTGTGCCCCCTCTAAAATAATGAGTGCATGACTCCCCTGCCTGGAGCTGATCACTCTCAAAACTGGGGAGATGGTGATTGACATCAGGAAGCATCCCTCACCATCTCTCCCTCTTGAAATCAATGGCTGAGATTTAAGAACGGCAGAGACGTTCAAATTCCTGGGGGCCATGATCTCCCACAACCATAAGTGGGAGGACAACATCACAGTAAAGAAATTCTAACTCTCATGGACAACGCTGATTAGGTTCTACAAAACCATCATCGAGTCCATCCTCACGTACTCGATCACTGTCTAGTTTTTAATGCGTCTTCCCTGTCCAATGGCAAACTGCAAGGGCATGTCCAGTCTGCTGAGAGGGTCGTTGGCTACTGCCTGCCTTCCATCGAGGTCCTGCACAACTCCAGGGCAAGGAAGTGCGCAGGAAAGATCATCGCCGACCCCTTCCACCCTTTCTTCAAAAGACTCCCCTCTGGACAACGGTTCAGGTAAATCACAAGCAAAACCTCCAGCCACCTGAACAGCTTCTTCCCCCACTCCGTGGCCCTCATGAACCGACCACCTGGCCCACGATGATCTTCTCATTCATGGACTATTCACTTTGTACCACTCATCCACAAACTATGCACCTTGCACTATCATCAATGAACAATGCACCATGCACTATCATCCATGAACTTCACATTGCTCTTTGCACTCTCTGTACATGCTCATATGCACCTCGTCCTGTGAAATCATTTTTATTTACTCATCTCTACATACATCATGTATAATGTAGCTTAATGTTCATAGTGAAGATGGTAGTTCTTAGCTTACAGTGTACATAGTGTAAATATCCCATGAGAATTTGTCTAAACTCTGCTTCTACATATGTTGTCTGTATATCCTGTTTACCGTCTGTTTATCCTGTTTATCGTCTGCATATCCTGTTTATCATCTATTTATCCGGTTTATTGTCTGTATATCATGGTTATTGTCTCCCTGTATATCTTGTTTATCGTCTGTATATCATGTTTATTGTCTGTCTGTATTTCCTGTTTATCGTCTGTATATCATGTTTACTGTCTCTCTGTATATCCTGTTTATTGTCTGTTTATCCTGTTTATTGTCTGTATATCATGTTTATTGTCTGTCTGTATATCCTGTTCATCGTCTGTATATCCTGTTCACCATCTGTCTATGTGTGGAGCAGGGGGTGTGGTGCGCTCTAATATATCTGTCTGTGGAACACAGTGTCAAACAGAGACTCTGCAGCCTAAATGGAGGCACAAAAGGTGTCATCATAATTATCATTGACATTTGTTGACAGAGGTCAAGTTTGTGTGTGTGTGTGTGTGCATGTTTCATTCTTAGGTTCAGCAAAACCTCAACAGGCTTCTAAGCTGCTCTATATGGTAAAACCCAGCCCTAAAAATGTCTAATATCTTCAGACAATTGTTTTTTTTCCCCTTCTTATGACTATTATAATAGACTATTATGACCCAAAGCGGGAAGGAGAGAGGGCTTACCAATGTTGAATATCTTTGTATGTTGTACTCTTTCATTATAGAAATGAATGTAAAAAGACTTTGATAAGATCTGAATACACTACAGTAGTCATTCTGGTCCATGGGGATCTGACTTCTTTGAAGTCCCTGAATGAAATGGATGTTCCACTTTCGTTTATTCCAATTCTGTAGAAATGGCTAAACACATTCTGATCCACAGGCAAGCACACAATGAATGTGGAACCTTACTCAAAGCAAAATGTAAATAAAGGAATATTAGCCTTGTGTCAGTAGTATTCACAGAAAGATGAATCTTATATTAATGCCAGTTTATTCTTCCCCTGCCAACTGCATTCTCTCTCATTCTCTGTCCTTTTGCTCAGAGTGAAGGGTCACAATAGAGCTCAGCCATACGTCATTGATCACAGTACAATAACATGAGTGTGTGCTTAGCATGTTAATTAGCATTAGCACTATGGAGCGGTGTTTGTAATTCCACTCATCATGATGGGATGAGCTGAGATCCAAGTTCACCAGAGGGTCTATGACTCTATGATTAAATGAAGATGATGACAGCCCAATGGGATACTTGATAATAGGGAGAGAGTTGGCATACTGAACGTGACAAAGTATTCACACTGGTGGCTTAAAACAGATTCCAATGGAAGTTACCACAGAGGAACTAAGACGAATCAACAGGTTTCTTCAGGATATTCGCTTTATTCCACCCCCCTTTTCATCAGGATACTAGGATTTCGGGTCCTCTCAGTTGTCTCCTTACTTCAGGCATTGACAGCAATAACCAATCAAAGTCCAAATCATTGGTCATCTTGCAAAGTTAATTTTTGACAAACGCTTATTTTTATTTGTACCTTTGAGTCATGAGGATGGAAAAAAGCTTTCTAACATGTCGTTTCTAACATGCCGTTAGTAGGAACTGACATGACTGAAGGGCCCAGATTCATACATTTCCATAATAGTAGGGTCTCCATTGAGTAAGGTCTGCATTTCTCCATGGTTGTTTAATGTGAGAACATTCATAGAGCCTGAAGCGAGAGAAATCCAACATCTATAGATATCTCCCAGTGTCCCTGATAGCATTATTACTTATTTGTCATGTTTAATGGGAGGATAAAAAACAACAACTATTTTTAGAAATGTTTGCAATTTATTACAAATAAAAAAACTAAATATTCACGTAAGTATTCAGACCCTTTACTCAATACTTTGCTGAAACAACTTTGGCAGTGATTACAGCCACGAGTCTTCTTGGGTATAACACTACAAACTTGGCACACCTGTATTTGGGGAGTTTCTACCATTCTTCTCTGCAGATCCTCTCAAGCTCTGTCAGGTTGGATGGGGAGCATTGCTGCACAGCTATTTCCAGGTCTTTCCAGAGATGTTCGATCAGATTCAAGTCTGGGCTCTGACTGGGCCACTCAAGGACAATCAGAGACTGACCCCGGAGCCACTCCTGCATTGTCTTGGCTGTGTGCTTAGGGTTGTTGTCCTGTTGGAAGGTGAACCTTTGCCCCAGTCTGAGGTCCTGAGCGCTCTGGAGCAGGTTTTCATCAAGGATCTCTCTGTACTTTGCTCTGTTAATCTTTCCCTCAATCCTGACTAGTCTCCTAGTCCCTCCTGCTGAAAACAACATGATGCTGCCACTACCATGCTTCACCGTAGGGATGGTGCCAGATTTCCTCCAGACATGACGCTTGGCATTCAGGCCAAAGAGTTCAATCTTGGTTTCATCAGACCAGAGAATCTTGTTTCTCATGGTCTGAGAGTCTTAAGGTGCCTTTTGGCGAACTCCAAAAGGGCTGTCATGTGCCTACAGACAATTCCTTCGACCTTGTGGTTTTTGCTCTGATATGCCCTGTCAACTGTGGAACCTTATATAGACATATGTGTTCCTTTCAAAATCATGTCCAATCAATTGAATTAACCACAGGTGAACTCCAATGTAGAAACATCTCAAGGATGACCAGTGGAAACAGGACACACCTGAGCTCAATTTCGAGTCTCATAGCAAGGGTCTGAATAAGGTATAAAATAAGGTATTTCTGTTTTTTATTTTAATACATTTGTCATTATGGGGTACTGTGTGTAAATTGCTGAGAGAAAAATTTAGATATAATCCATTTTAGAATAAGGCTGTAATGTGACAAAATGTGGACAAAGTCAAGCGGTCTGTATACTCTGAAGGCACTGTATATATACAGTATCTATACCTGGAGAACCACAAGAGATTACCATTCTCCATCATGGAAGTATTTACTGAATATATGAGATTATTACTTGGTAGTACTCTGTAATATCTGAACAATGTTGTTCCTATTAATTTCTAACCTGGAACAATGTTGCCCCGACTAATTATAACCTGGAATAATGTTGTTCCTATTAATTTTAATCTGGAACAATGTTGCCCCTAGTAATTTTAACCTGGAACAATGTTGTTCCTAGTAAATAGAACCCAGAACAATGTTGCCCGTAGTAATTATAACTGGAACAATGTTGGTCCTAGTAATTGTAACCTGGAACAATGACCCTGGGGTTTTCTCTGGGGTCATGCACTCAGGAAAAAGTCAACATTACAGTACAGGCCTACCAATAAAGGTTATACTCTATATAGTGTCAGGAGATACATGTGGTGCCTCACTAAACTGCCACCATATGCCCTTAATGCCAAAATGTCAACACCATGTATCCAACCGGGACACACGATATTGGAGCAATTACCTGCAGCCTCAGGACAGCAGTCTCCTAGGAGCAGGGGGTGTGGGACTTTCTGATATATCTGTCTGTGGAACACAACGTCAAACAGAGACTCTAAATGGAGGCTCGAAGGGTGTCATAATTAGCATTGACATTTTCTGACAGAGAGGTCAAGTCAAGTCTGCGCGTGTGTGTTACACAGACACATCTGTAAAGCCTTGTTCACACTGGAAGTTGGAAATGACTCAAATCCATTTTTTTTCAAATCCGATTAAAATCTTTTCTTTTACTGCCTTCTGAAAGTCCAAAGAGCAAATGGAATCAGATATTTTGAGAAACATTTCAAACAAACTTCATAGGTGGTTTGAAATCAGATAAAAATCTGATTCCTGACCACGCGACTTGCATCTGGAGTGTCAAATCTGATTTATCTACCCTCAAGTGTTTCTTTGCTTGCTATCTACTCCGTTTGACAAGAACATGAGGGAGCTAATTAGCTTGTTAATTGTTTACAAACAAATGTGTAAAAATAGTAAAAAAATAAAACAGCTAAACAGCTACCTAGCTAGCTAGTTGACTGCTGTGGATAGCCAAAAATGATTTGTTTTGTAAGTTTGATCATCTTATCGTTTGAGGCTTTAAAAGTGTTTTTGCTCTATGCTTTTGAACATTCAAAGCAAATGGGAATGTCCATGGTAGGCACTGTTGTCACCTTAGCTTGCTACATAACCTCTGAGTGATAGGAAGCACAAGCACCACCACCAATCAGCCTACACCACTGCGAACACACCCTTCGTTACTATGAGCATAGTCATGTCAGCAAATGACTGCTCTCTGAACACCAACAAATCTGATTTCTTCACTTGTAACTTGCTAATTGGACAGTCAGTATTCCTTAATGGATTTGAAAAACTAAACTGATTTGAGGCCTGCAGTGTGAACAAGCCTTTAGAGAAAGGTCTCTGGCTGTGCTAGATGGATGTCATTGCCTCTGGGACTGGTGCTATTCAGCACTTTCCACCACAATCAATTGCATCATAAACAGCCACTTTTGATGTTTCTAATTTGGTGAAACCCGAAACACTGTTTTATGTGCTGTTAGTTACTGAACTGATTTAGAATCAAACATAATTTTTTTTTGAAGAGGGTTTTTAGAAAGCCTCACTCGGAAGTGATCTCTCGTCACAGACCATGAAACCCTTCTCTTTGATTAAAGTTTCACTCTAAACAATATCTATTTTTGTTGTTATTCAAACACTTCACAACAAAACAGACAAAACCAAAACAGGTTTTGGAATTTGCCCTTCGGACTGTTTTTAAACAGTAGTAAAGGAAACGATTCACGTATCTCAGCAGCTGGCTACTCCAACGACAGTTAGGAACAGTCGGGTGGGAAGCAGTGAGTGCTAATTATCCGCCCTTAGGGGATTGAGGCGCAGCGCAGTTCCTCTCCATTTCAAGTCTTTAACTATCTCCCCCGCCTGAACACAGCCAGCACCACAGGTGAAGCGCTACAAATCAGATTTTAGCGAGTATGGCCCGGTCTGTAGTATCTGGTGACTGGAGTGAGCCATGAGAGAAGTATTGCTCTGCTGGAACATTGATTAGCCTGCTGATATGATTGGGCTTGTGTTACACTGCATGGGACCATTGACAGTGCTACCAGGAGCGAACAAATAATGGTTCTATGGGGAAAGAGGAGAAAAGAGAGAGGGAGGAAGGGGTGGTAGGAGAAAGGAGACGATGTGATTGAGATTGTGTTACGCAGTGTGGCACCCATACTGGCTGCTACTTGGAGAGAGGGATGAGAGGACATATAGGGAGGAGAGGACATAGGGAGGAGAGGACATAGGGAGGAGATAGGGAAGAGAGAACATAGAGAAGAGTGGGCATATGAGGAGAGGACATGGAGAAAGGAAAGAACATAGGGAGGAGAGAACATAGGGAGGAGTGGCACAGAGGGAGGAGAGGACATAGGGAGGAGAGGACACAGAGGGAGGAGAGGACATAGGGAGGAGAGGGCACAGAGGGAGGACAGTACACAGAGGGAGGAGTGGCACATAGGGAGGAGTGGCACAGAGGGAGGAGAGGACACAGAGGGAGGAGAGGACACAGAGGGAGGAGAGGACACAGGGAAGAGAGGACACAGGGAAGAGTAGACACAGAGGGAGGAGAGGACATGTGAAAGAAAAGAGTTGTGTTACACATTGTTTGACCTATATTGACGGCTACCATCACAAGGGGAATGTTAGAGAGAGGAGAGAGGGAGGATGTGGAGAGAGGGAGAGGGAGAGGGAGGAGAAGAGAGGGAAGAGAGGAGAGAAATGATATGGATGAGGGATCAGAAAGGCAAGGAGCAGAGAAGAGGGAGAGGAAGAGGGGAGGTAGGTTATAAAAGTCACCCATCCATTACTGAACAGATGTGCTACAAAACAAGGATTGGAACCATGTAGCATATAAATTGACCCCAAGACCTTTCTGCAGAATTGCAAGCAATATGCAGACAGTAAGTGTATGAATAAGCACAAACACAGCAGACATAAGCGTATGAATATGCACAAACACAGCAAAAAGCAAAGCATCAGATGAAAGACTCCAATAATGAAAAGGCATTAAAAAACAGCAACCCTCAAAACCATAAACCAAATGTATTTTCATTTATATTGGTTATAGCCAGCGACCAAAGCAACTCAAAAGTCAATAGTCAATACAATAGTCCATATTAAAAGGCTACATTTCCAAAAAGAGATTCAGTTCTACCAACATGAATTAACGTGCTTATATCCAAGATCCCAAACACAAATACAATTCTGTTCAATTCTATTCATTCTGAAAAATAGACATGATAATTCAATAGCGAGTCAATCAACAAAATCAATCTGATATACTCACCACTCCTTCGATCTATACACGTAAGAAAATACCAAGACCTCATTTTCATCTAGCATGGTTAAAGTTAAGGTCAAGTATTGACTCAGATACACAGATACATCAGAGTAAACAGCATGAACAGTTTTCTCATCCGTGAGGTAAACAGTTTGTTCTTGTGTGTATGGGTTCACATAGGTTTGCTCTAAACAACATATCTCCATCCACCTGTAAATACATGCATGCATAAATAACAGAACTTTATGTACACCGAGGAAGAATGTCAATGTCAATTTCTCCTGGCTCAAAGTTGAGGAGAGATTAACTGCATCACTATTGGTCTTTGCGTGAGGTGTTGATGTGTTGAAGGTCCCGAAGTGTCTGTTCAAGTAGTTGGCACACAGTTCGGACACTCATCGGTAGACATGCAATAAGAGGTCTTTTCACAGTCCCCAGATCCAGAACAGAGGCTGGGAATGCACAGTACTAAATAGAGCCATGAATGGAACTCTTTACCACCCCAAGTAACTCAAGCTACCAATAATTCCAGATAAAAAAACAGATAAAAGAACAGTTTACGGCACGGCAGGGACTGAGAAGAGCACAGGAGGCTGCTGAGTGGAGGACGGCTCAAAATAATGTCCGGACCGGCGCAAATGGAATGGGAAAAAACACATAGAAACCACATTTGTGATGTATTTGATAGCATTCCATTGTATTATGTAATGTATTATATATGTGATATGTGGTTGGGATATGACTGCAATATGGGTGGTTTTGTATGGGAGTGTATGCTAAATGTCTCAATTGTAATGAAAATGTAGTGCTATGTATATTTATGTATATTATGTGTTCTATTTGTTGTTTCCTGTTTGGAAACCTCGGCAGCAGCTAATTGGGGATCCTAATAAATACCAAATACTAAAATATGGTATTATATGCTGACATATACATACACGTCCCCCATGCAGTATATTTACAAAAACCCCACAATCACATTACACACAAGAACATGGTTGGACACTTTTCGCAGGTAATCTATACAATATGTTTTGACCTCTACAGTACATTAACGTTTTAACAAATGCCTTAATATATGTAATTCCCAAACATTCTAAGAATTTATGAAAACATGAAAATTGGCATATCTAAGTGATCCCATGTCATATTCTTCCTGGGGTAGTATATGATCAAATTTCAATAAGATTTCATGTTGCTAAAATGATATCAGTTCCACTACAAATGCATACAAGTGTAACTAACATGCATTTGTGTTGTAGGAAATGTACAGTATACACCTTATGGAGTATATTGTATGTAGACGTGCATAATTCATGTAATAACTTAGGATATGTTGACAGAATGTCTAATGTGCCCTATTAAGCACAAAAACTGTTTTAAATTAGAATTATTCAGGTCTGATACTGTCACGACTTCCGCCGAGGTCGGCTCCTCTCCTTGTTCGGGTGGCGTTCGGCGGTCGACGTCACCAACTTTCTAGCCATCGCCGCTCCATTTTTTCATTGTTCCATTTGTTTTGTCTTGTTCCCTGCACACTGCATTCCCTAATCACACTGCATGTATTTATTCCGCTGTTCCCCCCCATGTCTTTGTGTGGAATTGTTTTTGTTACGCGTTTCATGTTACGCGCCAGGCTGTTTTTTCCCCTGTATTATGTGGTATTTCACGAAGGATGTTTAATTGTTAAACATTTGCTTATTTTTGTGACAGTTTCGCGCCTTGCACTTTTTACCTTTGGCTGGAGGTTTTGACGCAGTGGCGTCTGTCTGTTTTATTGCCTCTGCCTAAATAAAGTGTGCGCCTGTTCACAACTCTCTGCTCTCCTGCACCTGACTTCTCCACCAGTAGTGCACAACCTTGACAGATACTGAAAAATAAAGGGATATATTGCCTAGTTCGCCCATATTTAATTTCATTTTTGTAGTTAGCTACACTGCTACAGTAAATGGCAAAAAAAGTATGCAACTACTGAAAACACTACCTAGATTTGAATGAAGTTCAGCTACTACTAATCTACTGTAAATGTAATTGAATTACTAGTTGAAGTACATGTATTTCACTTCTCCCCAACACTGTCCCCAATCTACATGCAAGGCATCTAATGCACAATGCACTAGTGAACATTTGTGTCAATTGCAATCACAATTACATCCACAGGAATCAGGGGATGAAACATGGGGATGAATCATGTTGAGCAAATGTTGATAAAAGAGTGCCCATACTTGCTCAAACAATGTCAGTCTCATTCACTCACTCATTCACTCACTCCCTCTAGCCCCAGGCATACAGGCAGCAGGACAGGGGACCACCTGCCATGGGTGTGCAGGAATACAGGCAGTGATGACAGCCCGCTGATGGGTTTAACATGCTAGTTCGGGGCCTCCTGGGTGATGAGGAGAGCGAGAGGGAAAGAGGGAGAGAGAAGGCACTTGATAGAAAGATGGAGGTGGGGAGTTTGGGAAAGGGATATAGGTAGCAAGGGAGAACTGGAGAGAGAGTTTGATGAAATACTCAAATGACACATATACAGTACATTTACATTTTATGTATTTGTTAATCCAATATAGCTGTCATCCATTGCAGTGCCAGTTAGCCATCTTCGCTCTACAACCCCCTCCTCACAGGTCTGAGCCACAGAGACATGGTCCAACAAACCCAATAGAGATTTAGCATCTGTTGCATTACAAAGCGAACATAGGACATGGCTCTCTCTCTGTCAATTCAATTGAAGGGGCTTTATTGGCATGGGAAACATATGTAAACATTTCCAAAGCAAGTGAAGTATTTAACTAGACAAGTCAGTTAAGAACAAATTCTTATTTTCAATGACGGCCTTGGAACAGTGGGTTAACTGCCTGTTCAGGGGCAGAACGACATATTTGTACCTTGTCAGCTCAGGGATTCGAACTTGCAACCTTTCGGATACTAGTCCAACACTCTAACCACTAGGCTACCCTGAAAGTGTTGCCCCGATAGTGTTGTAATGATGTGCAAATGGTTAAAGTACAAAAGGGAAAATTAAAAAACACATTTGGGTTGTATTTACAATGGTGTCTGTTCTTCACTGGTGGCCCTTTTCCTGTGGCAACACAAATCTTGCTGCTGTGATGACACACTGTGGAATTTCACCCAGAAGATATGGGAGTTTATCAAAATTGGGTTTGTTTTCGAATTCTTTGTGGATCTGTGTAATCTGATGGAAATCTGTGTCTATAATATGGTCATACATTTGGCAGGAGGTTAAGAAGTGCAGTTCAGTTTCCAACTCATTTTATGGGCAGTGTGCACATAGCCTGCCTTCTCTTGAGAGCCAGGTCTGACTAAGGTGGCCTTTTTCAATAGCAAGGTACTAAGTACGTACATAGTCAAAGCTATCCTTAAGTTTGAGACAATCACAGTGGTCACATATTATGCCCCTGTGTACTCTCTGTTTAGGGCCAAATTCTAGTTTGCTCTGTTTTTTTGTTTATTCTCTCCAATGTGTCAAGTAATTATCTTTTTGTTAACTCATGATTTGGTTGGGTCTAATTGTGTTAATGCCCTGGGGTTCTGTGGGATGTGTTTGTGTTTGAAAAGTGCTCCAGGACCAGCTTGCTAGGGGGCTCTTCTCCAGGTTCATCTCTCTGTAGGTGATGGCTTTGTTATCCTTTGTGGGATAGGGGGCAACATTTTCACTTTTGGATCAATAGCGTGCCCAGAGTGAACTGCCTCCTACTCTGTCCCAGATGCTAATTTATGCATATTAATATTATTATTATTGGATAGAAAACACTCAAAAGTTTCCAAAACTGTTTGAATGATGCCTGTGAGTATAACATAACTCATACGGCAGGCGAAAACCTGAGAAAAATCCAACCAGGAAGTGGGACATCTGAGGTTTGTAGTTTTTCAAAGCTTGGCCTACCAAGTACACATCGAGATATGGATGAGGTTGCGCTTCCTACGGGTTCCACTAGATGTCAACCGTCTTTAGTCAGTGGTATGGCAGAGAGCCTTGGTCTCATGACGCGCGCTCCTGACAGAGTTACCTCTCGTCCCAGTGCTTTTCTGAAGACAAAGGAAATCTCCGGTTGGAACATTATTGACGTTTAATGTTAAAAACATCCTAATGATTGATTCCATACATCGTTTGACATGTTTCTAAAGGACTGTAATGGAACTTTTCGAGTTTTTGTCTGGATGAAGTGCCTGCGCCTCATGAAGATGGATTACTGGGCTGAACACGCTAACAACATTTGCTATTTGGACATAAATTATGGAACTTTATGGAACAAATCAGTAATTTATTGTCGAACTGGGATTCCTGGGAGTGCCTTCTGATGAAGATCATCAAAGGTAAGTGAATGTTTATGGTGTTGTTTCTAACTTTGTTGATTCCAAAATGACGGATATTCCTCTGGTTGTTTTGGGTTCTGAGCGCCGTTCTCAGATTCTGCTTTTTCCGTGAAGTTTTTTTGTAATCTGACACAGCGGTTGCGTTTAGGAGAAGTCTATCTTTAATTCTGTGAAAAACACTTGTATCTTTTATCAATGTTTATTATGAGTATTTCTGCAAAATCACCGGATGTTTTGGAATCAAAACATTACTGTACGTAAGGCGCCAATGTAAACTGAGTGTCATCTGATGAAGATCATCAAAGGTTAGTGATTCATTTTATCTATATTTCTGCTTTTTGTAACTCCTATTTTTAGCTGGAAAAATGGCTGTGTGTTTTTTCGACTTGGTGGTGATCTAACATAATTATATGTTGTGCTTTAGCTGTTAAGCATTTTTGAAATCGGACACGATGGGTGAGATTAACAAGATGTTTATCTTTAATTTGCTGCATTGTTCATGTGTGAAAGTTACATATTGTCACGCCCTGGTCTATATTATTGTGTTATCTTCATTTATTGGGTTAGGCCAGGGTGTGAAATGGGTTTATTTGTAGTGTGTTTCGTCTTGGGGTTGTGTGGGGTGTATAGATTAGTCTATGGCTGCCTGAGGCGGTTCTCAATCAGAGTCAGGTGATTATCGTTGTCTCTGATTGGGAACCATATTTAGGTAGCCTGGGTTTCATTGTGTGTTTGTGGGTGATTGTTCCTGTCTCTGTGTTTGTTGCACCAGTCAGGGCTGTTTCGGTTTTCGACGTTTGTTGTTTTGTATTGTTCGTGTTTTCTTCATCATTAAAGATGTATTTAACGAACCACGCTGCATTTTGGTCCGATCCTTGTTCCACCTCTTCGTCAGAGGAGGAGTTGGAAGAAACCCGTTACACATATTTAAAAAAAAAAATAATAGAATTTCGCGCGCTGCCTTTTCAGCGGAATGTTTTTAAGGTGTTGGGCTAGCGGAACCCCTGCGCTAGAAAGGTTATGGAAGGTTTGGGAATCGTTTCCATTTAAGTGGTTGTAGAATTTAACGTCTCTTTTCTGGATATTGATAATTAGCGGGTATCGGCCTAATTCTGCTCTGCATGCATTATTTGGTGTTTTACATTGTACACAGGGGAAATTTTTGCAGAATTCTGCATGTAGAGTCTCAATTTGGTGTTTGTCCCATTTAGTGAATTCTTTGTTGGTGAGCTGACCCCAGACCTCACGACCATAAAGGGCAATGGGTTCTATAACTGATTCAAGTATTTTTAGCCAGATCCTAATTGGTATGTCGAATTTTGTGTTCCTTTTGTTGGTATAGGTATAGAATAAATATCTTCAAAGTAATGACTTTGGATGTCAGGTTTGAAATGAAAGCTTCTTCTAGTAATAATACTTGTTCAAGTTACATTTAACAACTTTAGATTCTACAAAACAATAAAAGAAAGTTGCAAGCAAATGTCAGTCGTACATCACTTGTACATAATTGCTGCGTGTTTCTCTCTTCCTACTACCTGTCGCAAAGCATTCTATTGCAGTCAATAGCGTAATCCTATACTAACCATTGCAACAGAAATATGTGTAGTTGAAGTTGGAAAATTACATACACCTTAGCCAAATACATTTAAACTCAGTTTTTCACAATTCCTGACATTAATCCTAGTAAAAATTCCCTGTCTTAGGTCAGTTAGGATCACCACTTTTTTTTAAGAATGTGAAATGTCAGAATAATAGCAGAGAGAAATAATATTTATTTCAGCTTTTATTTCTTTCATCACATTCTCAGTGGATTAGAAGTTTACATACAATCAATTAGTATTTGGTAGCATTGCCTGTCAATTGTTTAACTTGGGTCAAATGTTTCAGGTAACCTTCCACAAGCTTCCCACAAAATGTTGGGTGAATTCTGGCTCATTCCTCCTGACGGAGCTGGTGTAACTGAATCAGGTTTGTAGGCCTCCTTGCTCACACATGCTCTTTCAGTTCTGCCCACAAATTTTCTATAGTTTAGCGGTCAGTGCTTTGTGATGGCCACTCCAATACCTTGACTTTGTTGTCCTTAAGCCATTTTGCCACAACTTTGGAGGTATGCCTTGGGTCAATGTCCATTTGGAAGACCCATTTGCGACCAAACTTTAACTTCCTGACTGATGTCTTGAGATGTTGCTTTAATATATCCACACAATTGTCCACCCTCATGATGCCATCTATTTTGTGTAGTGCACCAGTCCCTCCTTCAGCAAAGCACCTCCACAACATGATGCTGCCGACCCCCACAACATGATGCTGTCGACCCCGCGCTTCACGGTTAGGATGGTGTTCTTCGGCTTGCAAGCCCCCCCCCCTTTTTCCTCCAAACATAACGATGGCCATTATGGCCAAACAGTTCTATTTTTGTTTCATCAAACCAGAGGACATTTTCCCCAAAAGTACGATATTTGTCCCCATGTGCAGTTGCAAGCCATAGTTAGGCCTTTTTTATGGTGGTTTTGGAGCAGTGGCTTCTTCCTTGCTGAGCGGCCTTTTAGGTTATGTCGATATAGGACTCGTTTTACTGAATATATGGATAGTTTTGTGCCTGTTTCCTCCAGCATCTTCACAAGGTCCTTTGCTGTTGTTCTGGGGTTGATTCGCTCTTTTTGCACCAAAGTATGTTCATATCTAGGAAACAGAATGCGTCTCCTTCCTAAGCGGTATAATGGCTGCGTGGTCCCATGGCGTTTATACTTGCTTACGATTGTTTGTACAGATGGACATGGTACCTTCAGGCATTTGGAAATTGCTCCCAAGAATGAACCAGTGGAGGTCTCCAATTTTTTTTCTGATGTCTTGTCTGATTTCCTTTGATTTTCCCATGCTGTCAAGCAAAGAGGCACTGATTTTGAAGGTAGGCCTTCAAATACATCCACAGGTACACCTCCAATTACATTTACATTTACATTTAAGTCATTTATCAGACGCTCTTATTCAGAGCGACTTACAAATTGGTGAATACACCTTCTGACATCAGTGGAACAGCCACTTTACAATAGTGCATCTAAATCATTTAAGGGGGGGGGGGTGAGAAGGATTGCTTTATCCTATCCTAGGCATTCCTTGAAGAGGTGGGGTTTCAGGTGTCTCCGGAAGGTGGTGATTGACTCCGCTGTCCTGGCGTCGTGAGGGAGTTTGTTCCACCATTGGGGGGCAAGAGCAGCGAACAGTTTTGACTGGGCTGAGCGGGAACTGTACTTCCTCAGTGGTAGGGAGGGGAGCAGGCCAGAGGTGGATGAACGCAGTGCCCTTGTTTGGGTGTAGGGCCTGATCAGAGCCTGGAGGTACTGCGGTGCCGTTCCCCTCACAGCTCCGTAGGCAAGCACCATGGTCTTGTAGCGGATGCGAGCTTCAACTGGAAGCCAGTGGAGAGAGCGGAGGAGCGGGGTGACGTGAGAGAACTTGGGAAGGTTGAACACCAGACGGGCTGCGGCGTTCTGGATGAGTTGTAGGGGTTTAATGACACAGGCAGGGAGCCCAGCCAACAGCGAGTTGCAGTAATCCAGACGGGAGATGACAAGTGCCTGGATTAGGACCTGCGCCGCTTCCTGTGTGAGGCAGGGGCGTACTCTGCGGATGTTGTAGAGCATGAACCTACAGGAACGGGCCACCGCCTTGATGTTAGTTGAGAACGACAGGGTGTTGTCCAGGATCACGCCAAGGTTCTTAACGCTCTGGGAGGAGGAAACAATGGAGTTGTCAACCGTGATGGCGAGATCATGGAACGGGCAGTCCTTCCCCGGGAGGAAGAGCAGCTCCGTCTTGCCGAGGTTCAGCTTGAGGTGGTGATCCGTCATCCACACTGATATGTCTGCCAGACATGCAGAGATGCGATTCGCCACCTGGTCATCAGAAGGGGGAAAGGAGAAGATTAATTGTGTGTCGTCTGCATAGCAATGACAGGAGAGACCATGTGAGGTTATGACAGAGCCAAGTGACTTGGTGTATAGCGAGAATAGGAGAGGGCCTAGAACAGAGCCCTGGGGGACACCAGTGGTGAGAGCGCGTGGCGAGGAGACAGATTCTCGCCACGCCACCTGGTAGGAGCTACCTGTCAGGTAGGACGCAATCCAAGCGTGGGCCGCACCGGAGATGCTTAACTCGGAGAGGGTGGAGAGGAGGATCTGATGGTTCACAGTGTCGAAGGCAGCCGATAGGTCTAGAAGGATGAGAGCAGAGGAGAGAGAGTTAGCTTTAGCAGTGCGGAGCGCCTCCGTGATACAGAGAAGAGCAGTCTCAGTTGAATGACTAGTCTTGAAACCTGACTGATTTGGATCAAGAAGGTCATTCTGAGAGAGATAGCGGGAGAGCTGGCCAAGGACGGCACGTTCAAGAGTTTTGGAGAGAAAAGAAAGAAGGGATACTGGTCTGTAGTTGTTGACATCGGAGGGATCGAGTGTAGGTTTTTTCAGAAGGGGTGCAACTCTCGCTCTCTTGAAGACGGAAGGGACGTAGCCAGCGGTCAGGGATGAGTTGATGAGCGAGGTGAGGTAAGGGAGAAGGTCTCCGGAAATGGTCTGGAGAAGAGAGGAGGGGATAGGGTCAAGCGGGCAGGTTGTTGGGCGGCCGGCCGTCACAAGAAGCGAGATTTCATCTGGAGAGAGAGGGGAGAAAGAGGTCAGAGCACAGGGTAGGGCAGTGTGATCAGAACCAGCAGTGTCGTTTGACTTAGCAAACGAGGATCGGATGTCGTCGACCTTCTTTTCAAAATGGTTGACGAAGTCATCTGCAGAGAAGGAGGAGGGGGGAGGGGGAGGAGGATTCAGGAGGGAGGAGAAGGTGGCAAAGAGCTTCCTAGGGTTAGAGGCAGATGCTTGGAATTTAGAGTGGAAGAAAGTGGCTTTAGCAGCAGAGACAGAGGAGGAAAATGTAGAGAGGAGGGAGTGAAAGGATGCCAGGTCCGCAGGGAGGCGAGTTTTCCTCCATTTCCGCTCGGCTGCCCGGAGCACTGTTCTGTTAGCTCGCAATGAGTCGTCGAGCCACGGAGCGGGAGGGGAGGACCGAGCCGGCCTGGAGGATAGGGGACATAGAGAGTCAAAGGATGCAGAAAGGGAAGAGAGGAGGGTTGAGGAGGCAGAATCAGGAGATAGGTTGGAGAAGGTATGAGCAGAGGGAAGAGATGATAGAATGGAAGAGGAGAGAGTAGCGGGGGAGAGAGAGCGAAGGTTGGGACGGCGCGATACCATCCGAGTAGGGGCAGTGTGGGAAGTGTTGGATGAGAGCGAGAGGGAAAAGGATACAAGGTAGTGGTCGGAGACTTGGAGGGGAGTTGCAATGAGGTTAGTGGAAGAACAGCATCTAGTAAAGATGAGGTCGAGCGTATTGCCTGCCTTGTGAGTAGGGGGGGATGGTGAGAGGGTGAGGTCAAAAGAGGAGAGGAGTGGAAAGAAGGAGGCAGAGAGGAATGAGTCAAAGGTAGACGTGGGGAGGTTAAAGTCGCCCAGGACTGTGAGAGGTGAGCCGTCCTCAGGAAAGGAGCTTATCAAGGCATCAAGCTCATTGATGAACTCTCCGAGGGAACCTGGAGGGCGATAAATGATAAGGATGTTAAGCTTGAAAGGGCTGGTAACTGTGACAGCATGGAATTCAAAGGAGGCGATAGACAGATGGGTAAGGAGAGAAAGAGAGAATGACCACTTGGGAGAGATGAGGATCCCGGTGCCACCACCCCGCTGACCAGAAGCTCTCGGGTGTGCGAGAACACGTGGGCGGACGAAGAGAGAGCAGTAGGAGTAGCAGTGTTGTCTGTGGTGATCCATGTTTCCGTCAGTGCCAAGAAGTCGAGGGACTGGAGGGAGGCATAGGCTGAGATGAACTCTGCCTTGTTGGCCGCAGATCGGCAGTTCCAGAGGCTACCGGAGACCTGGAACTCCACGTGGGTCGTGCGCGCTGGGACCACCAGATTAGGGTGGCCGCGGCCACGCGGTGTGGAGCGTTTGTATGGTCTGTGCAGAGAGGAGAGAACAGGGATAGATAGACACATAGTTGACAGGCTACAGAAGAGGCTACGCTAATGCAAAGGAGATTGGAATGACAAGTGGACTACACTTATCGAATGTTCAGTACGTTAAGCTTACGTAGCCCGAATCTTATTGACTAAAATGATTGAAATGATACAGTACTGCTGGAGTAGGCTAGCTGGCAGTGGCTACGTTGTTGACACTACACTAATCAAGTCGTTCCGTCGAGTGTAATAGTTTCTACAGTGCTGCTATTCGGGGGCTAGCTGGCTAGCTAGCAGTGTTGATTACGTAACGTTACGTTAAAAGAACGACAATAGCTGGCTAGCTAACCTAGAAAATCGCTCCAGACTACACAATTGTCTTAGATACAAAGACGGCTATGTAGCTAGCTAGCTACGATCAAACAAATCAAACCGTTGTACTGTAATGAAGTGAAATGAAAATGTGATACTACCTGTGGAGCGAGGCGGAATGTTGACCGGGTTGTTGAAGTTCAATTCGGAAGACGTTGGCTAGCTGTTGGCTAGCTAGCTAGCAGTGACTCCTACGTTAAGGACGACAAATAGCTGGCTAGCTAACCTCGGTAAATTAAGATAATCACTCTACGTCTACACACTCTAAACTACACAATTACCTTGGATACGAAGACAGCAAAGACAACTATGTAGCTAGCTAACACTACACTAATCGAGTCGTTGAGTGTAATAGTTTCTAAAGTGCTAGTGGACGTTAGCTAGCTGCTGTGCTAGTGGACGTTAGCTAGCTGCTGGGCAGAAAGCAGTGTAGACTACGTTAGGACGACGAAATACGATAATTACGCAATTATCTTTGATACAAAGACGGCTATGTAGCTAGCTAAGAAGAAATTGCTAAGATTAGACAAATCAAACCGTTGTACTATAATGAAATGTAATGAAAAGTTATACTACCTGCGGACCGAAGTGTAGATGCGACCGCTCGCTCCAACCCGGAACCGGAATCACTTGACTCAAATTATGTTAATTAGCCTATCAGAAGCTTCTCAAGCCATGAAATATTTTCGGGAATTTTCCAAGCTGTTTAAAGGCACAGTCAACTTAGTGTATGTAAACTTTTGACCCACTGGAATTGTGATACAGTGAACTATAAATGAAATAATCAGTCTGTAAACAATTGTTTGGAAAATGACTTGTGTCATGCACAATGTAGATGTCCTAACCGACTTGCCAAAACTATAGTTTGTTGACTAGAAATTTGTGGAGTGGTTGAAAAACGAGTTTTAATAACTCCAACCTAAGTGTATGTAAACTTCCGACTTCATCTGTATGTAGTTCTCTCAATCTCCACCACATGCATTCTAATACAATTACATATGTAAATAACTGTAAAGAAAAATATCTTTACATTCAGCTGTCATGCCCTGACCGTAGATTGCTTTGTATGTTTCTATTTTCATTTGGTCAGAGTGTGATGTGGGTGGGTATTCTATGTTTTGTTCTATGTTTGTATTTCTACGTGTTTGGCCTGGTATGGTTCCCAATCAGAGGCAGCTGTCAATCGTTGTCTCTGATTGAGAACCATACCTAGGCAGCCTGGTTTCACCCTTGAGTTGTGGGTAGTTGTTTTCTGTTTTGTGTGTATCACCTGACCTTACTGTTTCGTTCTCGTTGTTGCTCATTGTTATTTTGTTTAGTGTTCAGTTTTGATTAAATTTACAACATGAACACTTACCACGCTGCACCTTTGCTCCTCTCCTTCCACCCACGACGACCGTTACATCAGCTCAATTAATTCACTGTAAACATTAACTCTGTAACCCAATTAAAAGTTACAACATCCTCCCCCCGATGAACAACTGTGTTCATCTAAATCTCTAAGCGCCATACCAACTGAATAGGTCTCCTCAACAAAGTCCCTGAAGCAGTACGAACTGAACATGACCAATCTAGGCCTTCTCAGCCTGGAAACAGCTCCTCAATCTTTCCTAGTTTCCAGGTTTGTCTGGGTATGTTATCGTCTCCGATGAGTACAACGTCACCTGCTTTCAGTGGGGTGGGCTGTGGTGTGTCATCGCGGTGTGCTGACTTTAGATCCAGCAAGTAGTCTCTTTGCCAGCTGTTCCAGAAGCTGGTCACAAGTCTCGTTCTGTACTTCCATCTGCATGCCATTTCCTCCTTGTTAAGTGTTGGGTGCTGAGTGTCAACCGGACATGGCTTGGGCAGCAAAGAGGTTAGTCTTTTACCCTCCAGGAAGTGTGATTGGATCAGGGGATGTCCACTTCATTGTGCACGAAGGTCTTGAGGCCTAGAATTTAGGACAGCTTCAACATCTGTCAGGACTGTGCACAGCTCTTCAAAGTTGAGTGAAGCTCTCCCAATAACCTTTATCAGGCATGTTTTCACTGACCTTACCAGTCTTTTTACAGAATCCGCCCCACCAGGCTGCTCGCTCTGCGATGAACCTCCAGGTGATGCCCCTTTCTGAAAGGAACGCCAAGAGTTGGGTCTCTTCGATTCCCTTCCACAGCTCTTTCAAGTCCTGATCAGCTCTCTTGAACATTTTTGCATTGTCTGAGTAGATTACCTTGCATTAACCTCTCCTTGAGATTAATATTTTTAGCTAACAGAAATGTTTCTGTTGACTGATCTGAGACCAGTTCCAAATGCACTGCTCTGGTTACAGCACAAGTGAACAGTGCAACGTATGGCTTCTTCACAGAACCATTTTCTTCCACGCAGAGCGGTCCTGCAATATCCATACGTATCCATTCAGTTATTCTGTCTTTTGGTAAAGGTGCAGTGAGCTGTTGTCCAGCCCTTGCCTTGATCTCTTGAACACTATACATCTTGTCACTGTGCTCTTGACTAGCTGCCTAGCACACAAGATCCAGTATCGCTCTCTGACTTGTACTAGTACTAGAGTGTCTCTTACTCCAGAATGCATTACCTTCTCAGTGGTACTGTATCAGCATTTATGAGTATCTGTGCTTGTTTGGCAGAACCCATGGGTGCTGCTCTCTGAATGTGAAGTTGGACTGTTTCAGTCTTCCTCCTACACTGAGAAGTTCGTGTTTGTCCAGGAACGGTCTCAGTGATCTGATTTCATAGTCATTGTTCAGGATTTTTCCTGCCTTCAGTAGTTTGATCTCCTGACTGAAACTCTGTTGTTGTGTTACCTTGATCCATTACTTTTCTGCAACGAACAGTTCGTCAGCAGTCAGTTCACCTTATTTTATAATGTCGTATGTTTTTCCTGCAAGACCACTTTCAATCAATTTGTATAGCAGACCCTCATGCCAAATTGAGTCGAAGGCTTTTTTGAAATCAACAAAGCATAAGAAGACTTTGCCTTTGCCTTTGTTTTGGTTTGTTTGTTTGTCAATTAGGGTGTGCAGGGTGAACACATGATCTTTCGTATGATATTGTGGTAAAAAAAACAATTTGACATTTGCTCAGTACATTGTTTTCATTGAGGAGATGTACGAGTCTGCTGTTATTGATAATGCAGAAAAGATTGGAGAAATGGTTTACCCATACATCTCCATTTTGGATAGATAGCACTTGTTTGTTTGGTGTTTTCCAATTTTCCCAGAAGTGGTTCGAGTCTATGGATTGTTCAATTACATTGAGCTGATTTCTGACATACTGTTCCTTCTTTTTCCGTAGTGTAATTCTGTATTGTTTTAGTGATTGACCATAGTGAAGGAGTAGACTCAGGTTTTCTGGGTCTCTATGTTTTTGGTTGGATAGGTTTCTCAATATCTTTCTTAGATTTTTGCATTCTTCATTAAACCATTTGTCATTGTTGTTAATTTTCTTTTCTATTTGATATTTTTAGATTGATAGGGAGCCTGAGAGGTCAAATATACTGTTTAGGTTTTTACTGACGTTTACACCTTCACTATTACAGTGGAACGTCCTGTCCAGGAAGTTGTCTAAAACGGTTGGAATTTGTTGTTGCCTCTTTTATTTTGGTAGGTTTTCACACTACATTCCTTCCATCTATAGCATGTGTTTGTCCCCCTGTGTGCTGAGGGTGTCAGGATCTTGTCCGGTTCTGGGATTTAGGTCGCCACAGATGAGTACATGTGCCTGGGCCTGGAAATTTCCCCCTCCAGGATGGAGAAGCTGACTTCAGTATAGTAATTCTAGTGGGGGGATATAGGTAACACCGAGGAGGAAATGTTTGTCTGTCAAGATAATTTCATTTGGAATTTCAAGCCAAATGTAAAATATTCCTATTTTGATTCATTTAACAGAGTGAGTTAGGTCTGCTCTATACCAAATTAGCAAACCTCCTGAGTCCCTTCCCTGTTTCACACCTGATAGTTTGGTGGATGGGACTACCAGCTTTCTGTAACCTAGAGGGCAACCAGTGGGTCCGTCTCCTCATACCATGTTTCTTGTAGGATGACAATGTCTATCTCTCTCTCTCTCTCTCTTTGGATCACTCTCTCTGGCTCTCTTTCTGTTTCTCTGACTCCACACACACAAACAAACATACACTCGCAATACACACAATCAAACACTCTCACACACACACACTTATGTCAGTCCGTAAAAGGAAGATTGGGCTGCTGTGTATGAGGACCCCTACTTCCTCCAATTCTCTCTATCAGGGAAACAGCTATTTTCCCTGTTCCCTCTTTAACCCACACACACACACACACACAAAGCTATTCTTCCAGTTCCCCTCTTTAACCTGCAGTCCCTATCACAATGAGTGGCTGTGATTACCTCTGCAACAGGCCTATTTTCCTTCTCAGACAAGGCAGGCCCATCCACACGTTCTCCATGGCATGGATAAATTACAAGGAGCGCGAACTCCATTTCCAAGAAAATACTTTGTTTTTCCAGTTGATTGATTGGTGTTGAAAAAGACAGTTTCAACAAAGAAGATTGCAACAGCAGTCGGTCATGTTTTTCAAGGTTTATGAAAAATTTCAAAGGTGTCTGCCTTGGACCTCCCATTGTGATGCACGCTACACTTTGTATACAAAATAGTGTGGACACCGCTTCAAATGAGTGGATTTGGCCATTTCAGCCACACCCATTGGTGACAGGTGTATAAAATCGAGGAAACAGCCATCCAATCTCCATAGAAAAACATTGGCAGTAGAATGGCCTTTCTTAAGAGCTCAGTGACTTTCAACATGGTCCCGTCCTAGGATGCCACCTTTCACTTTCCAAAATGTAATAATTCCTTTGTTATTTTCATTTCTGATAAAGCAACTGAAAAAGACTATTTACCACCCGTCCACCGTTCATTCTGACTAGATCTGAAGGTAGGTTACAGGGGAACATTAGATCTACACATTACACCTGGCCGTAGACTTGTCATCCACTGCGCTCTTCTGCCGTGACTCCATCATAGTCCTTCCCATGCATCACTAATACAGTTTTAGTTCAGTTTAAATTCTGCTATTACAGTCCTTGGCCTTTTCCTACGATGTTGGAAAATATTCAATTTTGCGCTGGCATTGGACGTGGGAACGGAAGGACCCTTTTCTTTCATTTTGAACAACATCTCTTTATAAATATCTTCATTTCCCTATGACCATTTAATTCAAAGCTGGAGACAGTGCTGGACTTTAACATGATGTTGGCCAAATGTATACGCTTTCGTTGTCCGGATTTGTTTACACTGTGTATGTGCTTTTCTGTGCGTACCTGTGTGTGTCTGTGCGTACCTGTGTGTACCTGTGCGTACCTGTGCGTACCTATGTGTGTCTGTGCGTACCTGTGTGTGTCTGTGCGTACCTGTGTGTGTATGTGTGTGTCTGTGCGTACCTGTGTGTGTATGTGTGTGTCTGTGCGTACCTGTGTGTGTATGTGTGTGTCTGTGCATACCTGTGTGTGTATGTGTGTGTCTGTGTGTACCTGTGTGTGTATGTGTGTGTCTGTGCGTACCTGTGTGTGTATGTGTGTGTCTGTGCGTACCTGTGTGTGTATGTGTGTGTCTGTGCGTACCTGTGTGTGTATGTGTGTGTCTGTGCGTACCTGTGTGTGTATGTGTGTGTCTGTGCGTACCTGTGCGTACCTGTGTGTGTGTGTCTGTGCGTACCTGTGTGTGTGTCTGTGCGTACCTGTGTGTGTGTGTCTGTGCGTACCTGTGTGTGTATGTGTGTGTCTGTGCGTACCTGTGTGTGTATGTGTGTGTCTGTGCGTACCTGTGTGTGTATGTGCGTGTCTGTGTGTGTATGTGCGTGTCTGTGCGTACCTGTGTGTGTATGTGCGTGTCTGTGCGTACCTGTGTGTGTATGTGCGTGTCTGTGCGTACCTGTGTGTGTCTGTGCGTACCTGTGTGTACCTGTGTGTGTCTGTGCGTACCTGTGTGTGTCTGTGCGTACCTGTGTGTGTATCTGTGCGTACCTGTGTGTGTCTGTGCGTACCTGTGTGTGTATGTGTGTGTCTGTGCGTACCTGTGTGTGTATGTGTGTGTCTGTGCGTACCTGTGTGTGTATGTGTGTGTCTGTGCATACCTGTGTGTGTGTCTGTGCGTACCTGTGTGTGTATGTGCGTGTCTGTGTGTGTATATGTGTGTCTGTGCGTACCTGTGTGTGTATGTGTGTGTCTGTGCGTACCTGTGTGTGTATGTGTGTGTCTGTGTGTGTGTGTACGTGTATGTGTGTGTCTGTGTGTTTATGTGCGTACCTGTGTGTGTGTGTATGTGTGTGTCTGTGCATACCTGTGTGTGTATGTGCGTACCTGTGTGTGTATGTGTGTGTAAGTGCGTACCTGTGTGCCAGTGTTTGAGTGGGTGTATACAGCTCAGGGACAGACAGTGTAGAACTACTCCACACAGTAGGTAGGCTCCGGAGACACACCATTAATTAAGCAAAGGAATCCCAGCTGGTGGTATAACACACGCACGCACACACACACACACACACACACACACACAGGTGAGATAAACTGTCTTCAGGCAAGAAATATTTGCCCGTGGGCAGGCCTTCTTCACCTGTTGGGGAATTCTGACTGGAGTTAAGCATGTGTAAATGGAACTAATTCAATGGTTATGCAGTTTCCTCTCAGTGCGTATTCTGACCTTGAACTTAAGAATGAAAATAGCGTGCAATTCACCCGCTATTCGTTTTGGGTGAAGACCAAAGAAATGAAGGCGTGGCAGAAATATCTACAGATAAAGCCGTAATCTGACCTTGACTTAATTCTCTCATAATTCCAGCACCTTTATGTGCCCTGAAACAATGAATAGAGTTGAGCAGCCTGGTGTTTCCAAATGAAATCTACTTTTTTTTCCTGATAGAAAGAATACCATTCTCCATGTAATTGAAAAGGATCTCTATGGTTATACCCACATCCATTTCTAACTGTCAGTGTCAGTTTCCTTACATTTAGCATCACACCGTTACATCATTAGTTTTCTTTTATTTCCTCTGTCACATTCATGTGGTTGTTCCTGAGGATTGCTAGCAATAGTAGATAGGAGAACGTATTACAAGTTGCCCAATAGTTTGGGATGTGTAGCCTATCTGAATCATTATAGAATGCAGTCCACACATAGCAATTTAAACCTGGAGCACGGTTCACAAAAAAACATTGTCATCACAGTTCCATGATTAGTGAGGATTATGAGGGTAGATTTGTAGACTACTATATAGACTACTGTACAACCCCTATTGTACATCTTTCTTACTTTCCAATATTTCAATGATTGAACAATTGGAAATTGCAACTTTCAGGAGGAATCAAACCACTATTTTTGATTCACCAATATATTTTGTCCGTAAAGGCCCTCAAAACCTGTTTTTTTTAATCATACATAAATACTTTCCTTACCCAAAATAATAAACAAGATCAGAGTATTTTTAAATCTACCAATTGCTGAAAAGGAGATGAATATGCACTATTTTACATGGCTTTCTAACATTCTGAATGGTCTCTCTATTAAAGGCACACCGTATTTAAAGGGATGGATTTAGAGAAATGAACTGAAACCCTATTGAATGAATATTCCACCAGAATATCTGTTGGCGGGCTAGTGGGAGGGTTTTCAGTTGTTGAATTACATTTATTCATCAAGTGGGAGGGTTTTCAGTCTTTGAATTACATTTCTTCAGCATGTGCAAGGAAACCACGGCTGCAAAGCCCATAACACACCTTCATAAGGTAGGTCTACTACAAGGTATCACTTGTAAAATCTGAATACCAACTACTGAGAAGTGCATAGGAAAGTTGTACATAGCAAAGGCGTAAATTGACTGATTCTGCAGAGGGCCCCTAATGATTTTCTTCCGCTATGTCTGTGTGTAGAATTTTCTATGTTTTTGAGGTATTTTTCAAACAAACAGTTAAAATATGTTTGTGGTACCATTGACAGCCCTGTGAAGGTTGAACTGAGAAATTATTGTGAGAAACAGGCGTTCACTTCTCCAGTCAGCCACCTTGGGAGTCATTGTGGGCTGGTTTATCTTAGACTACATTTATCATGCGAAAGACTGATACGGAGAAGCTTTAGTCGGACACACACACACACACACACACACACACACACACACACTAGAAGTTAAATCAGGTTGTTTAGATTGGCTGTCTCAGAGTAAATCCCTAGTCCTGGACCTTATAGACTGAGGTCATTCAGAACCATTCCATATGGATTAAGGCAAATTGCTGGCCTGTCTTTGGGAAAGCAGGATGAATGGCTCAACTAGCACATTGGGAGAAATTGTGATTGTGTGTGTGAGTGCGTTTGTGTGTGTGTGATGTCTCTGTGTGTGTGTGTGTGTGTGATGTCTCTCTGTGTGTGTGTGTGTGTGTGTGTGTGTGTGTGTGTGTGTGTACCAGTAGGTCCACTACAAGGTATCACTCTCAAATCAAAGCTCTTATTACTGTACAGCTGTGCTGCTCTGAAATGAGTCACCAGCACACACATACACACACACACACACACACAATCCCATCCTCTTTATCAGATTACGAAGGCATCTTGAAACATTTTCGGGGGTGGCATTTCCATAGATCTGTCACTCCTAACTCTTTCAACTGCCCCGTTCCAGAAAGCAGTGCATGAATAAAAGACAATGCACTATGTGTGTGTCAACCGAACCCTGTGTGTGTCAACCTAACCTTAACCCTGTGTGTGTCAACCTAACCCTTTGTGTGTCAACCTAACCCTGTGCGTGTCATCCAAACCCTGTGTGTATCAACCTAAACATGTGTGTGTCAACCTAACCATGTGTGTGTCAACCTAACCATGTGTGTGTCAACCTAACCCTGTGTGTGTCAACCTAACCCCAGCCCTATATTTGTCAACCTAACCCTAACCCTGTGTGCGGCAACCTAACCCTGTGTGTGTGTCATCCTAACCCTGTGTGTGTCAATCTAACCCTAACCCTGTGTTTGTCAACCTAACACTAACCCTGCGTGTGCCAACCTAACCCTGTGTGTGTCATCCTCACCCTATGTGTGTCAACCTAACCCTAACCATGTGTGTCAACCTAACCCTGTGCATGTCAACCTAACCCTGTGCGTGTCAACCTAACCCTGTGCGTGTCAACCTAACCCTGTGTGTGTCAACCTAACCATGTGTGTGTCAACCTAACCCTGTGTGTGTCAACCTAACCCCAGCCCTATATTTGTCAACCTAACCCTAACCCTGTGTGCGGCAACCTAACCCTGTGTGTGTGTCATCCTAACCCTGTGTGTGTCAATCTAACCCTAACCCTGTGTTTGTCAACCTAACCCTGTGTGTGTGTCAACTTCACCCTGTGTGTCAACTTCACCCTAACCCTGTCTGTGTCAACCTAACCCTGTGTGTGTCAACCTAACCCTGTGTGTGTCAACCTATCCCTAACCCAGTGTGTGTCATCCTAACCCTAACCATGTGTTTGTCAATCTTACACTAACACTGTGTGTCAACCTAACACTGTGTGTGTCAACCTATCCCTAACCCAGTGTGTGTCAACCTTACCCTAACCCTAACCCTGTGTGTGTCAACCTAACCCTGTGTGCATGTCACTCCTTAACACAGTCACCAAGCCTGGTTAGTGGCATACCTTACAGGTCACAATACCTTAAAACCTGTTTGGGATAGGGGCAGCATTTTCACGTTTGGATGAAAAGCATGCCCAGAGTAAACTGCCTGCTACTCAGTCCCAGTTGCTAATATATGCATATTATTAGTCAATTTATTAGTAGATTGCTGTAAAGCCTTTTTGAAATCGGACACGATGGGTAGATTAACAAGAAGTGTATCTTTCATTTGGTGTTTTGCACTTGTTAATGTATGAAAGTTAAATATTTCAGTGGAATGTTGTCGAGGGGTACCGCTAGCGGAACAATAAGAAGTTAATGTTAATCATGACATAATACCTTAATGTTAATCATATCATAATACCTTCATGTTAATCCGGTCATAATACTTTAACTTTTTTGGGGTAGGGGGCAGCATTTTCACTTTTGGATGAATAGCGTGCCCAGAGTAAACTGCCTCCTACTCAGTCTCAGATGCTAATATATGCATATTATTAATCATTTTAGATAGAAAACACTCTGAAGTTTCTAAAACTGTTTGAATGATGTCTGTGAGTATAACAGAACTCATATGGCAGGCAAAAACCTGAGAAAAGATCCAAACAGGAAGTGGGAAATCTGAGGTATGCAGTTTTTGAATTCAGCCCTGTCACGCCCTGGCCATAGAGAGGATTTTATTCTCTAGTTTGGTTAGGCCAGGGTGTGACTAGGTTGGGCATTCTAGTTTCTTTATTGCTATGTTTTCTATTTCTTTGTGTTTGGCTGGGTGTGGTTCTCAATCAGAGGCAGTTGTCTATCGTTGTCTCTGATTGAGCATCATACTTAAGCAGCTTTTTCCCACCTGTGTTTTGTGGCTAGATGTTTTCTATTTCGTTTGGTTACCTTACAGAACTGTTCGTTTGGCTCTTTGTTATTTTTGTTCAAAGTGTTCTGAGTTAATAAAAAATAATTTACAGGTACCACACTGTGCTTTGGTCCACTCCTCATTCTTTATCAGACGAGCATTACAGAACTGCCCACCACCAAAGGACCAAGCAGCGTGGTAAGGAGGACTGGACATAGGAGGACATCCTGGACGGCAAAGGATCCGCAAAAGATCCTACACGTGGGAGGAGATCCTGGTCGGAAAAGATTGCCTGCCAATGGGAGCCGGTCGTAGCAGCAAGGAAGGCGGAGGCAACTAGTAAAAGGGCCAGGGATTACTGGGGGACAAGGCTGGCACTAAAGACCGGGGGGCCACTCCCCCCAAAAATTTGGGGAGGAACACGGGAAGATTGGCTGAGCCAGGCTGGAGCCCTGAGCCAACTCCCCGTGCTTACCGGAGGGAGCTTTGTACTGGTCAGGCACCGTGTTATGTGGTGGAGCGTGTGTGTCTCCAGTGTGTCTGCACAGCCCAGTGCGTCCTGTACCTGCGCCCCGCATGTGCCAGGCCAAAGTCACCATCCAGCCAGGAAGGCTCTTAGCTCGAGACCTCGAGTGCGCCTCCATGGCCCAGTGTATCCGGTGCCTCTGCCAAGGACAGGGCCTCCTGTATGTCTCTCCAGCCTGGTAAGTCCTGTGCCTGCGCCCAGAAATAATACTCTTGCATGTCTCCCCAGCCTGATGAGCCCTGTGGCAGCTCCACATACCAGACTGCCCATACGTCTCCTCCCTCCAGTGATAATCCATGGCACGAAACCTCCAGTGATGATCCATGGTACGAAGCCTCCAGTGATGATCCATGGTACGAAGCCTCCAGTGATGATCCATGGCACGAAGTCTCCAGTGATGATCACTGGCAAGAAACCTCCAGTGATGATCACTGGCAAGAAGCCTCCAGTGATGATCCATGGCAAGAAGCCTCAAGTGATGATCACTGGCAAGAAGCCTCCAGTGATGATCACTGGCACAAAGCCTCCAGTGATGATCCATGGCACGAAGCCTCCAGTGATGATCCATGGCACGAATCTTCCAGTGACGATCCATGGCAAGAAGCCTCCAGTGATGATCCATGGTACGAAGCCTCCAGTGAGTAGTGATGGCAGGAAGCCTCAGTGAGGAGTCATGGCACGAAGCCTCCAGTGAGGAGTCATGGCACGAAGCCTCCGACGACGGTCTCCAGTCCAGAGCCTCCAGCGAGGGTCTCCAGTCCGGAGCCTCCAGAGACGGTCTCCAGTCCGGAGCCTCCAGAGACGGTCTCCAGTCCGGAGCCTCCAGCAACGATGTTTTCTATTTTTTTGTGTTTGACCGGGTGTGATTCTCAGAGGCAGCTGTCTATCGTTGTCTCTGATTGAGAATCATACTTAGGCAGCCTGGTTTCACCCTTTTTCCAACCTGTGTTTTGTGGGTAGTTGTTTTCTGTTTAGTTTGGTTACCTTACAGAACTGTTTGTTTGGCTCTTTGTTATTTTTGTTCAAATTGTTCTGAGTTAATAAAAAATCATGAACACGTAGCACGCTGAAACTTTGGTCCACTCCTCATTCTTCATCAGACGAGCATTACAAGCCCCTATCGAATTCGCAGTGGGATATGGGTTATGTTGCACTTCCAAAGGCTTCCAGTAGATGTCAACCGTCTTTAGAATGTTGTTTCAGGCTTCTTCTGTGAAGTGGGACCGGATGAGAGCTCTTTGAGTCAGTGGTCTGGCAGAGAGCCACGCACTGGTCACGTGCATTTCACATGAGAGCGACCTGCGTTCCATTGCTTTTCTACAGACAATGGAATTCTCCGGTTGGAACATTATTGAACATTTATGATAAAAACATCATAAAGATTGATTCTATGCTTAGTTTGACAAGTTTCTTCGACCTGTAATATAACTTTTTGAACTTTTCGTCCGACTGGACCTGAACACGCTTTTGGATTTGTTTACCAAACACCCTAAGAAAAGAAGCTATTTGGACATAAATGGACAAAAAATGATAGACATTATCGAACAAAACAAACATTTATTGTGCAACTGCGATTCCTGGGAGTGCATTCTGATGAAGATCATCAAAGGTAAGTTAATATTTATAATTCTATTTTTGACCGATGTTGACTGCGCAACATGGCAGATATTTCTTTGGCTGGTTTTGGCTCTAAGTGCCGTACTCAGATTATGCTTTTTCCGTAAAGTTGTTTTAAAATCTGACACAGAGGTTGCAGAACCACCCATCCCGGATCCGGGATAATTGTCATCAATTACGCTAAATAGCATAACGCAACGGTCAAATAATCTTACTAGAAAATATTAATATTCATGAAATCACAAGTGAAATATAGCGAAACACGGCTTAGCCTTTTGTTAAGGAGAAGTGTAGCTAAAGTTCCATGCATAACACTTAAATTTTCATAAACATTTATAATGAGTATTTCTGTGAATTCATGTGGCACTCTGCACAATCACAGCATGTTTTAGTACTGAACGTAATGTGCCAACGTAAAATGAGATTCTTTGATATAAATATGCACTTTATCGAACAAAACATCCATGTATTGTGTAACATGAAACCCTACGAGTGTCATCTGATGAAGACCATCAAAGGTTAGTGTTTAAGTTTGTCTCTATTTGTGCTTTTTGTGACTCCTCTCTTTGGCTGGAAAAATGGCTGGGTTTTTCTGTGGCTTGGTGGTGACCTAATATAATCGTTTGTGGAGCTTTCGCTGTAAAGCATTTTTGAAATCAGACACTGTGGCTGAATTAACGAGAATTTTATCTTTCAAATGGTGCCTAATACCTGTATGTTTGAGAAATTTGATTTATGAGATTTCTGTTGATTTGTTTTTGGCACCCTGTAATTTCATTGGCTGCTGGCAAGGGGTTCCGCTAGCGGAAAGGGGTTAATGTTAATCAGGACATATGCAGTGAGTGAATGGGAAACAGATGTGGGTTAAAGTCACATGATTTACAAATATATATATCAGAGCTTAGAAAAGACAATTATTAAAAAAAATGTGTCTATGGAGGTGGACATCATGTTGCCATTGACTACCGAAAAATATCTATTATAAGCACTGATGTCAACATTGATAACAGTTTTGACATTTATAGCAGTTTGCAATGGAAATTCTCATCATCAATTCCTTCATATCGTTGACAGTTTAGATACCTCAGTTCTCAGCTAACTAGAACTTGCCAAGAACAGATATAGGACCTGCATAAATTCTCATCAACCACCTTCTCTCAGTCCGGAGAATGGACCCTGGGCTCAGTGAGGTAATATCCATTACCCATCAGGCCAGTGGTAGCCCTGGGCCGCCCATCAACGGAGGGGCAGAAATGAAACCATCTGCACTCTTGTTATGAATAAGTCCTCATCCAATTCTGCTCCTTTCTTCCTTTTATCAATTTCCTTTCTACCGCTCTCTATCTCATCTCTGCCTGATCTCTGCCTCTCTCTGCCTCTCTCTACCTCATCCCTACCTCTCTCTACCGCTGTCTACCTCTCTCTACCTATCTCTTCTCTCTACCTCATTTTATCTCTCTCTACCTCACCTCCACCTCATCTCTACCACTCTCTACTTCATCTCACCTAATCTCTACCTCTCTCTACCACTCTAACTCCCTCTACCTCTCTCTACCTCATCTCTAAAACTCTATACCTCATCCCTACCTCATCTCTACCTCTCTCTGCTGCTCTCTATCTCTCCTCTCTCTACCTCATCTTTACCTCTCTCTACCTCGTTTCTACTCCTCTCAACTTCCCTCTACCTCCTCTCTACCTCATCTCTACCTCTCTACCTCATCTCAACCACTTTCTACCTCTCTCTACCTCATCTCTAACTCTCTACCTCATATTTACCTCTCTCTACCTCATCGCTACATCTCTCTACCTCATCTCTACCTCTCTCTTCATGTCTCTTCTATCTCTACCTCATCTATACCTCTCTTTACCTAATCTCTACCAAATCTCTAATGCTCTATACCTCAGTTCTACCTCATCTCTACCGCTCTCTAAATCATGTCTACCTCATCTCTACCTCTCTCTACCTCATCTCTACCTCTCTCTACCGCTCTCTACCTCATCTCTACCGCTCTCTACCTCATCTCTACCGCTCTCTACCTCTCCACCTCCCTCTTTCTCATCTCTACCTCATCTCTAACTCTCTACGCCTCTCTACCTCTATCTGCCGCATTTCTACTGCTCTCTACCTCCCTCTAACTCATCTCTAGCTCATCTCAAGCTCATCTGTAGCTCATCTCTACCTCTCTCTAGCTCATTACTACCTCTCTCTCCCCCATATCTACCTCTCTCTACCTAATCTCTAATGCTCTATACCTCATCTCTACCTCATCTATACCTATCTCTACCTCATGTCTACCTCATGTCTACCTCATCTTTACCTCATCTTTACCTCATCTGTACCTCATCTCTAATGCTATATACCTCATCTCTAATGCATATCTACCTCTCTACCGCTCTCTACCACTCTCCACCTCTCTACACCTCTCTCTACCTCTCTCTACCTATTACTTCTTTCTCTACCTCAAATGTCCCTCTCACTACCTCATCTCTACCATTCTCTACCTCATGTCTACCTCATCTATACATCATCTCTGCCTTTCTCCACCTCTGTCTAACTCATGTTTACTGTTCTCTACCTCCCTCCACCTCATCATATCCTCCCTCTACTTCATCTCTACCTCTCTCTACCTCATCTCCACCTCTCTCTACCTCATCTCCACCTCATCTCCACCTCATTAAGACTGCTCTATACCTCCCTCTACCCCTCTCTACCTCTACCTCCCTCTACCTATCTCATCTCTACCTCATCTCTAATGTTCTATACCTCATCTCTACCTCATCTCTACCTCATCTCTTCCGCTCTCTACCTCATCTCTACCCCTCTCTATTTCTATCTTCAAAATTTATACTGCTCTCTGCCTCTCTCTACCTCTCACATCCTATCTCTCTACCTCATCTATACCGCTCTCTACGTCATGTCTACCTCATCTCTACCTCTCTCTACCTCTTTCTACCTCAATACTACTGCTTTCTACCTCCCTCTACCTCATCTCTACCTCTCTCTGCCTAATTTCTACCTTCTTCCCTAATGCTCTATACCTCATCTCTACCTCATATCCACCTCTCTCTACTGCTCTCTACCTCATCTCTATGGCTCTCTACCTCTCTCTACCTCTCTTCTCTCTCTACCTCTTCTTTACCTCTCTCTACCTAATTTCTACTGCTCTTTACCTAATTTCTACTGCTCTTTACCTCCCTCTACCTCATCTCTACTTCTCTACATCCCTCTTCCTCATCTCTACCTCTCTCTACCTTAATTCTAATGCTCTCTACCTCCTTCTACCTCATCTCTAGCTCATCTCTACCTTTCTCCACCACTCGCTACCTCTCTCTACCTCATCTCCAACGCTCTATACCTCTTCACTACTGAATCTCCACCTCATTTCTGCTGCTCTCTACCACCTCTACCTCATCTGTACCTCTCTACCCCCCTCTACCTTTCTCTACCTCTCTCTACCTATCCCTTCTATATTTTGCTCCCTCTTACCCCATCTCTACCCATCTCTACCCTTCTCTACCTCATTAATACCACATCTCTACCTAAATCTTCCTCACCTCTGCCTCTCTCTTCCTCTGTCTACCTCTCTGCCTCTCTTCCCCTCTGTAACTCTGTACCTCTCTCTTCCTCATCTCTGCCTCAATCTACCTCAATATACCTCATCTCTTCCTCTCTGTACCTCTCTGTACCTCTGTACCTCTCTCTTCCTCATCTCTAACTCATCTTTACCTCATCTCTACCAAATCTCTACCACAATCTACATCATCTCTGCCTCTCTTCCTCAATCTATCTCTTCCTCTTTTTACTCTGTACATATCTGCACCTCTCTCTGCCTCACCTCTGACTCATCTATGCATCTCCCTACCTCTTTCTTCCTCATATCTAACTCAATCTACCTCATGTCTACGTCATCTCTACGTTATCTATGCCACTCTTCCTCTCTGTACCTCGACCTCTTCTCTGTCATATCTTCCTCTCTCTACCTCATCTCTACCTCTTCTCTACTTCTTCTCTTCCTCTCTCGAAATTGTCTCTACCTCTCTCTATTTTTATTTTTGGAAAAATAACGTTCCCAAAGTAAACCGCCTATTTCCCACGACTAAATGCTAGAATATGCCTATAATTGACAGCTTAGGATAGACAACACTCTAAAGTTTCCAAAACTGTCAAAATATTGTCTGTGAGTATAACAGAACTGATATAGCAGGCGAAACCCTGAGGAAAATCCAATCAGGAATTGCCTCTTATTTTGAAACCGTTGTGTTCCTATGCACCCCTATTGGCCATTGAAAGGGATATCAACCAGATTCCGTTTCCTACATATTCCCTAAGGTGTCTACAGCATTTTGACGTAGTTTCACGCCTTTATTTTGAAGAATGTGGCAGGGTAGCCTAGTGGTTAGAGCATTGGACTAGTAACCGAAATGTTGCAAGTTCAAATCTCTGACCTGACAAGGTACAAATATGTCGTTCTGCCCCTGAACAGGCAGTTAACCCACTGTTCCTAGGCCGTCATTGAAAATAAGAGTTTGTTCTTAACTGACTTGCCTAGTAAAATAAAGGTAAAATTAAATTTTTAAAAAAATGAGCGTAAACGACTACAATGCGTAAGTGGCCAGCTGAGGGCTATCAGAGTGATTCTTGCGTAAAAGACAGGGGTAGTCATTTTCCCTCTCGCTCCTACTGAAAAGTCAATTGTCCCGGTTGATATATTATCGAATAGATATTTGAAAAACACCTTGAGGATTGATTATAAAAAACGTTTGCCATGTTTCTGTTGATATTATAGTTATATTTTGGATTTTTTTTTTCAGAATGTTTTGGTGGCGATTTTGGTATTTTGGGTGTAAAAATAATTTTTGGGAACAAAAGGAACATTTGCTGTCTAACTGGGGGTCTCGTGAGTGAAAAATTCCAAAGCTCATCAAAGGTAAATGGTTAATTTGATTGCTTTTCTGATTTTCGTGACCAAGCTTCCTGCTGCTAGCTGGACATAATGCTATGCTAGGCTATCGATAAACTTACACAAACGCTTGTCTTGCTTTGGCTGTAAAGCATAATTTCAAAATCTGAGATGACAGGGTGATTAACAAAAGGCTAAGCTGTGTCTCGTTCTATTTCACTTGTGATTTCATGAATATGAATATTTTCTAGTAATATATTTTGACCGTTGTGCTTTGCTAATTAGTGCAGTTGATGACAATTCTCCCGGATCCGGGATGGGTAGTTCCAAGATCTCTGATTGTCCACAAGAGGTCACAATGTCCTTGTCCTTAGTTGTCTGTGTTAACTTTCACTTGTTCTGGAAAAGTGGTCTTCTGAGGACAGCTAATCAGCTGTGTTGATGATCCCTAGAGTTGTGATGAGAGCAGTGTAGTCGACGTTGATTTCAAATCAAATCAAATTTGTTTATATAGCCCTTCTTACATCAGCTGAATTCTCAAAGTGCTGTACAGACACCCAGCCTAAAACCCCAAACAGCAAGCAATGCAGGTGTAGGACTCCATAGAAAGGCCAAAACCTAGATAGAAACCTAGAGAGGAACCAGGCTATGAGATGTGGCCAGTCCTCTTCTGGCTGTGCCGGATGGAGATTATAACAGAACATGGCCAAGATGTTAAAATCTTAAAATATGACCAGCACGGTCAAATAATAATAATCACAGTGGTTGTGGAGGGTGCCACAGGTCAGCACCTCAAAAGTAAATGTCAGTTGGCTCTTCATAGGCGATCATTGACAGTATCTCTACCGTTCATTCTGTCTCTAGAGAGTTGAAAACAGCAGGTCTGGGACAGGTGGATGTCCGGTGAACAGGTCAGGATTCCATAGCCGCAGGCAGAACAGTTGAAACTGGAGCAGCAGCTCGGCTAGGTGGACTGGGGACAGCAAGGAGTCATCATGCCAAGTAGTCCTGATGCATGGTCCTAGGGCTTTGGTTCTCCGAGAGAGAGAAAGAGAGAGCATACTTAAATTCACACAGGACACCGGATAAGACACGAGAATATTGCCCTCAAAGATCTCTGCCACGGCAAAACCCAAGGGGGGCGCCAACCCAGACAGGAAGACCACGTCAGTGACTCAACCCACTCAAGTGACGCACCCCTCCTAGGGACGGCATGGAAGAGCATCAGTAAGCTTGTGACTCAGCCCCTGTAATCGGGATAGAGGCAGAGAATCCCAGTGGAGAGAGGGGAACCGGCCAGGCAGAGACAGCAAGGGCGGTTCGTTGCTCCTGTGCCTTTCCATTCACCTTCACACTCCTGGGCCAGACTACACTCAATCATAGCGATTTCTCCTACACAGAGATTCTTTCAGGAAAAACTGAACATTTGCTATGTAACTGAGAGTCTCCTCGTTGAAAACATCCGAAGTTCTTCAAAGGTAAATGATTTTATTTATTTGGTTTTCTGTTTTTTGTGAAAATGTTGCGTGCTAAATGCTACGCTAAATGCTACGCTAAATGCTAAGCTAGCTAGCAATACTCTTACACAAATGCTTGATTTGCTATGGTTCAAAAGCATGTTTTGAAAATCTGAGATGACAGTGCTGTTAAGAAAAGGCTAAGCTTGAGAGCAGGCATATTAGTTTCATTTCATTTGCGATTTTCAGAAATCGTTAACGTTGCGTTATGGTAATGAGCCTGAGGCTGTATTCACGATCCCGGATACGGGATGGGTAGTATCAAGAAATTAAAGACTTAAAGGTTTCAGACCGAGTCTGTGTCTCTCATATGGGTAGGCAGACCATTCCATAAAAATTGAGCTCTATAGGAGACAGCCCTGCCTCCAGCTGTATGCTTAGAAATTCTAGGGACAATTGCGTCTTGTGACTGTAGCGTACTTGTAGGTATGTACGGCAGTACCAAATCGGAAAGCTAGGTAGGAGCCCTCCCATGTAATGCTTTGTAGGTTAGCAGTAAAACCTTGAAAGCAGCCCTTGCCTTAACCTCTTACATCTATGGGGGCGCTATTTCATTTTTGGATGAAAAACGTTCCCGTTTTAAACAAGATATTTTGTCACAAAAAGATGCTCGACTATGCATATAATTGATACCATTCGAAAGAAAACACTCTGACGTGTCCAGAAATACCAAGATATTCTCTGTGCGTGCCCTAGAACGTGAGCTTCAGGAAAAACCAAGATGAGATGGCATCCAGGAAATGACAAGGATTTTTGAGGCTCTGTTTTCCATTGTCTCCTTATATGGCTGTGAATGCGAGAGGAGTGAGTCAACCCTTTCTGTCGTTTCCCCAAGGTGTCTGCAGCATTGTGATGTATTTGTGGGCAGATCATTGGAAGATTGACCATAAGAGACCACATTTACCAGGTGTCCGCCCGGTGTCCTGCGCCGAAATTGGTGCGCAAAAGTCACCTGCCAGTATTTTTCCATGTGATACAGAGAGGAAAGCAAGCTTCCACGAACTGCATATCAATGAAGAGATATGTGAAAAAACACCTTGAGGATTGATTCCAAACAACGTTTGCCATGTTTCGGTCGATATTATGTAGTTAATCCGGAAAAAGTTTTACGTTGTAGGTGACTGAATTTTCGGTTCGTTTCGGTAGCCAGACGCAATGTAGAAAACGGAACGATTTCTCCTACACATAGACGCTTTCAGGAAAAACTGCGCATTTGGTATGTAACTGAGAATCTCCTCATTGAAAACATCAGAAGCTCTTCAAAGGTAAATGATTTTATTTATTTGGTTATCTGGTTTTTGTGAAAATGTTGCGTGCTAAATGCTACTCAAAATGCTATGCTAGCTTTGCATACTCTTACACAAATTAGTCAATTTCTATGGTTCAAAAGCTTATTTTGAAAATCTGAGATGACAGTGTTGTTAAGAAAAGGCTAAGCTTGAGAGCAGACGCATTATTTTCATTTTATTTGCGATTTTCAGAAATCGTTAACGTTGCGTTATGCTAATGAGCCTGAGGCTTTAGTCACAAACCCGGATCCGGGATGGGGAGTTTCAAGAAGTTAACAGGAAGCCAGTGTAGAGAGGCTAGCACTGGAATAATATGATTACATTTTTTTGTTCTAGTCAAGATTATAGCCGCCGCATTTAGCACAAACTGAAGATTATTTAGTGCTTTATCCAGCTAGCCGGAAAGTAGAGCATTTCCGTAGTCTAACCTAGAAGTGACAAATCATTTTTGGACAGGAAATGTCTGATTTTCAGATTTTTGCAATGTTACGTAGAATGACTGGGTGGTCCTATTTAAATTCACATTCTTACAGTATTTAGAGCAGCTACTCAACCGTAACATTGATTGTTAGAGGCTAGTTTTCCTTTTTCAACTTGTGTTGATTTTCAGGGTCGTGACCAATGGAGACCTAGCTGCAGCTTGTGGTCCTTCTATTCTAGTATTTTCATTCTTAACTCAATATTTTACACACATGGGTAAAAAAAAAGGGGTGTTTCCGTCATACTGACATGCTCTCTGAGCTCCCTCAGGCGTGGCTACAGGGCAAAACATCATCAAAAACAGTTAGAAAACATTCATCACATTCCGATCTTAGCAAAAGTATTTTCTTCATCTTTTATATTTCCTACACAGTGTAAAGGATGTAAACCTGATATACACAGCGTAAAGGATGTAAACCGGATATACATAGCGTAAAGGATGTAAACCTGATATACACAGTGTAAAGGATGTAAACCTGATATACACAGCGTAAAGGATGTAAACCTGATATACACAGCGTGAAGGATGTAAACCTGATATACACAGTGTAAAGGATGTAAACCTGATATACACAGCGTGAAGGATGTAAACCTGATATACACAGTGTTTACACTGTGGATGTAAACCTGATATACACAGTGTGAAAGCTCTTGAAGTTACAATATTTTCTTTATATCACTTTTATACTATTTTTTATGACAAAATAGACATTAATCTCCCATTTTCCCGCTCTCATCATTCCCCACATTCGGATGTTGAAATATATTGTCCCAGTGTATACTGTTGGACTTTAGAGTTTTTGGGTGGCAAAACCTCTAACAAAGTGATTCCATTCACTAACAATAGAGACCAAAATGAGTCGTCTGCTGCCTACAATTTACCATTGACGTGAGGTGTCATAAAACCTCCACACCAATCCCTCCTCCCCTCTGCAGGTGAGAGGCCTCTGTAGACGCTGATCCATTGTAACCTGATCTTTGGATCCTAACAGGAGAGTGATGACACATGACAACTCATAATCAGTTCTCTTCCTTTCTAATCAACACTCAATCCCAGAGCTGTCCTTTCCTTCCTTACGAGCAGATTTGTTTTATGTCTGAATTAAATTCTTCTCTGGAAATACTTCTATCACCTATCAAGTTCTTTCAGATAAAAGGTGACCAGAAAAGTAAAGGAAGCTGTGTAAGGTTATTGGAACAAATCCAATTCTTAGAATCACATACGGTATGGGTCAGAACAGAACCTCTCTCTCTCTCCCAGCCCCCTCCCTCCTTCCCTCTCTCCTCCATCTGATTGATGGTCTGAGTGTAGTGAACATTGTGGTTCATGTGAACTGTAGTGTCCCCTGGCTTGATTAGCTGTAGATTTCGGAAGTTTTCTAATGCAGAATTAATTTACAGGCGTAGCGTTTGTTGTGTGGACAAATGTTGATTTACAACTCCAGCGTCATGACAGGCAGAAGATTAATCACCCGAGTCTCGTTAAATCAATGGGAAAATATCTTCCAAGAGTTGCTCTCATCGTTATGGCTACAGGCAGTTCTAAGTTACAGCATGTCATGTTTTATGTAAACAGTCTTTTCAGATGTATCTATATGTGTTTCACCAAACCCCATTAAAATGTTGGATTTAAATTCAATAATAGCTTTACCAGACATCAAAAAACACTTGTCAAATTAAAACTAGGTAATTACAATAAATGTTGATACTAAAACGTTCCACCTTTAATATCTCAAAACACTTGTATTAAATGGAGGAAAGATATTGTGGTTCTGTTTAAGAGAAAAAGAAAGAGTTGGGGGAGAGAGAAAAATAGATAGGCTTTGTAGGAAGGGACATTGACTGCGGGAGTGTATTAGAAAGTTAACGAGATGAGGGTTGAACCTCTCACTCCCCACGTCCCAGCTTAAGTGCCTGTTACTTTGCCACTCTACACACATGTACATCTCACACAGACATCACTGGGAAAGTGAAAACAGGGAGAATCAAGTCTAATAAAAAAGTCCCTTTGCTCTAAGTGGAGTGTTTTGAGGGCTCATGGGTGTGGTTCACATTCTATGATGTTTATGTCATTCTGCCCTTTCACAACACTAATGGCTTTAAACACCTCCCACTTCAATCTGAAATAGTACACCCAACACATGCTCATACGCATACACGCACACGCTTACACATACACACAAACACATAGCCATTGTAGCAGACCTCTTTGACCTCTAGGTCTAAAAAGACATGTTAAGCCAGTTGCCAATTTGAGACTGACTGAAGACATAAACTGGTTGTAAAATGAGCCTGTATATGTCAGGCTCTTAGTTTCCTGGGTCTAATTTTACAACTTGTTTCCCACTGTGTGGTCTGCCCCTAATAGAGAGAGGAGCAGCCATATTCTTTGAGTGTTTCGTGGGTGATTGTTCCTGTCTCTGTGTTTATATTCACGTGATAGGCTGTATAGTTTTTCACGTTTGCGTCTATTGTTTTTTGTTGTTTTTTGTACGTTTCAGTTATTTCATTCAGTTATTTCATGTCTAGTCATTTTTCATCAATAAACTTGAGTAACCACCACGCTGCATTTTGGTCCGCTCCTCCTTCAACAGAAGAAAGCCGTTACAGAATCACCCAACACAACAGGACCAAGCGGCGTGGTAACAGGCAGCAGGTGCAGCGAAAGGAGGAATGGACATAGGAGGACGAATTGTTTGGAGAAGGACCCTGGGATCTGCCTGGAGAATTTCGCCGCCCCAAAGAAGAACTGGAGGCGGCGAGAGCTGAGAGGCTTTGGTATGAGAGGCTTTGGTATGGGGGAAGGACTGCCCGTTCCATGATCTCGCCATCACGGTTGACAACTCCATTGTGTCCTCCTCCCAGAGCGCTAAGAACCTTGGCGTGATCCTGGACAACACCCTGTCGTTCTCAACTAACATCATGGCGGTGGCCCGTTCCTGTAGGTTCTTGCTCTACAACATCCGCAGAGTACGACCCTGCCTCACACAGGAAGCGGCGCAGGTCCTAATCCAGGCACTTGTCATCTCCCGTCTGGATTACTGCAACTCGCTGTTGGCTGGGCTCCCTGCCTGTGCCATTAAACCCCTACAACTCATCCAGAACGCCGCAGCCCGTCTGGTGTTCAACCTTCCCAAGTTCTCTCACGTCACCCCGCTCCTCCGCTCTCTCCACTGGCTTCCAGTTGAAGCTCGCATCCGCTACAAGACCATGGTGCTTGCCTACGGAGCTGTGAGGGGAACGGCACCGCAGTACCTCCAGGCTCTGATCAGGCCCTACACCCAAACAAGGGCACTGCGTTCATCCACCTCTGGCCTGCTCGCCTCCCTACCACTGAGGAAGTACAGTTCCCGCTCAGCCCAGTCAAAACTGTTCGCTGCTCTGGCCCCCCAATGGTGGAACAAACTCCCTCACGACGCCAGGACAGCGGAGTCAATCACCACCTTCCGGAGACACCTGAAACCCCACCTCTTCAAGGAATACCTAGGATAGGATAAAGTAATCCTTCTCACCCCCCCTTAAATGATTTAGATGCACTATTGTAAAGTGGCTGTTCCACTGGATGTCAGAAGGTGAATTCACCAATTTGTAAGTCGCTCTGGATAAGAGCGTCTGCTAAATGACTTAAATGTAAATGTAAATGTAAGCAACAGCGGCAGCAGGAGCAACAATATCGGGACTACACTACTTGGGAGGAAATAGACAGGTGGGCGGTCGACCCAGGGAGAGTGCCGGAGCCCGCCTGGGATTCACTGGAGCAGTGCGAAGAAGGTTATAGAAGAATGGAGATGGCGAAGCAAGCACGGCGGCGCGGAAGGAAGCCCGAGAGTCAGCCCCAAAAATGTCTTGGGAGAGGGCTCACAGGGAGTATGGCTACGCCAGGTAGGAGACCTGCGTACACTTCCTGTGCTTACCGGGGGGCTAAAGAGAACGGGCAGGCACCGTGTTATGCTGTGGAGCGCACGGTGTCTCCAGTGCGGGTGCATAGCCCGGTGCGGTACATACCAGCTCCTCGTATTGGCCGGGCTAGAGTGGGCATCGAGCCAGGTAAAGTTGGGCAGGCTCGGTGCTTAAGAGCTCCAGTGCGCCTGCACGGTCCGGTCTATCCAGTGCCACCTCCACACACCAGTCCTCCCGTGGCAGATCCCCGCACCAGGCTTCCTGTGTGTGTCCTCGTCCAAGTACCACCAGTGCCAGCACCACGCATCATGCCTACAGTGTGCATCGCCTCTCCAGTGCTGCCCGAGCCTTCCTCCTCTCCTGCGTTGTCGGAGCCTCTCGCCTGTTCAGCGCAGCCAAAGCCTTCCTCCTCTACAGTGCTGACAGAGTATCCCGCCTGTTCAGCGCAGCAAGAGCATTCCGCCTCTACAGCGTTGCCGGAGTCTCCTGCCTGTTTAGCGCAGCCAGAGCTGCCAGTCTGCATGGAGCAGCAAGAGCTGTTAGTCTGCATGGAGCAGCCAGAGCTGTCAGTCTGCATGGAGCAGCTAGAGATGTCAGTCTGCATGGAGCAGCCAGATATGTCAGTCTGCAAGGAGCTGTCAGTCTGCAAGGAGCTGTCAGTCTGCAAGGAGCTGTCAGTCTGCATGGAGCTGTCAGTCTGCATGGAGCAGCCAGAGCTGCCAGTCTGCAAGAAGCCGCCAGAGCTGCCAATCTGCAAGAAGCCGCCAGAGCTGCCAATCTGCATGGAGCTGCCAGAGCTGCCAATCTGCATGGAGCTGCCAGAGCTGCCAGTTTGCATGGAGCAGCCAGAGCCGCCAGTCAGCATGAAGCAGTCAGAGCTGTCAGTCAGCATGGAGCAGCCAGAGCCGTCAGTCTGCCAAGATCCGCCAATCAACCAGACTCTTCCAGACCTGCCAGTCAGCCAGACTCTTCCAGACCTGCCAGTCAGCCAGACTCTTCCAGACCTGCCAGTCAGCCAGACTCTTCCAGCCCTGCCAGACTCTTCCAGACCTGCCAGTCAGCCAGACTCTTCCAGCCCTGCCAGTCAGCCAGACTCTTCCTGACCTGCCAGTCAGCCAGACTCTTCCAGACCTGCCAGTCAGCCAGGATCTGCCAGAACCGCCAGCCAGCCAGGATCTGCCGGATCCAACTACCTGGCTGAGCTTTCTCTCAGTGCTGGGCTTCCTCTCAGTGCTGGGCTTCCTCTCAGTGCTGGGCTGACCCTCAGTCCCGAGCTGACCCTCAGTCCCGAGCTGACCCTCAGTCCCGAGCTGAACCTCAGTCCAGTGGGGTTCTGGGTGAGGACTACTAGGCCATGGTCGGCGGCGAGGGTGGACTATCCTAGGACGCGAGGAGGGGGGACTAAGACATTTATAGAGTGGGGTCCACGTCCCGCGCCGGAGCCACCACCATGGACAGACGCCCACCTGGACCCTCCCTATTGTTTTGATGTGCGTCTGGGAGTCCGCACCTTAGGGGGGGGGGGTGGGTTCTGTCACGCCCTGGTCAAAATATATTATGTTTATCTTCATTTATTGGGTCAGGCCAGGGTGTGACATGGCTTTACTGTGGTGTGTTTCGTCTTTGGGTTTTGTGGGGTGTATAACGTAGCCTATGGCTGCCTGAGGCGGTTCTCAATCAGAGTCAGGTGATTATCGTTGTCTCTGATTGGGAACCATATTTAGGCAGCCATATTCTTTGAGTGTTTCGTGGGTGATTGTTCCTGTCTCTGTGTTTATATTCACCAGATAGGCTGTATAGTTTTTCACGTTTCCGTCTGTTGTTTTTTGTACGTTTCAGTTATTTCATGTCTAGTCATTTTTCATCAATAAACATGAGTAACCACCACACTGCATTTTTGTCCGCTCCTCCTTCAACAGAAGAACGCCGTTACAGTTAACATGTGTTTCCCATGCCAATAAAGCCCTTGAATTGAATTGAATTAAATTGAGAGAGAGATAAACTCCCACATCTATCAGGTGAAATATCACAGTGTGCCATTACCGCACAACAAGCTCTCACAGTCTCACGTAAGAATTAGACGTTCATCCATGTTTCTCAAACGTCACATTTCAAAGTGTTTGAGGTTAAGTTAAGGCATAAACTCTGAAATCTTAAGGTTAGGCATAAACTCTGAATGGTTAAGATAAGGGTTAAGGTTGGGGATAGTCTTAAAACAGAACTTTCAAAAACAACCTTCTGTCGCTGGATATGAACATGCAACCTTTGGCATCCACAGCACCCTAACAAAACCGAAACATACTTGAAGGTAACAATGCTCACTGTTGCTCCTAGTGGACCGTTTTTATATATCATCTCCCGACCGACGTTCTCAGACATTTATGGACGTCGAATACTGACTTGTATCATGGGTGACCTGGCTGCACAGATACAAGATGTGTGACCTGTTGCCATAAGAAAAGGGCAACCACTAAAGCACTAACACCACTGTAAATACTAACTATATTTATCAGTTTATTTGTTTGCCCTTTCATACTTCAACTATTTGCACATTGTTACAACACTATACATAGCCATAATATAACATTTGAAATGTCTATATTCTTTTAAAACTTTTGTGTTTACTGTTAACTTATGATTGATAATTTCTCTTTTGTTTATTATCTATTCCACTTGTTTGGCAATGTAAACATGTTTCCCAAGCCAATAAAGCCTTTTGAATTTAATTAAATGTAATTGAGAGAACGAGAGAGAGAGAGAGAGAGAGAGAGAAGAGAGAAGAATGATAAGGGAGGGAGAAACAGAGAGCGAGACAAAGGAGGATGAGGAGGACAGGAGAGAGAGAGTTGGTGGGGGTGGGGGAGGGATGGAGTACACAGAAGCAGAATAGATGAATGATTCTATGTCTCTGTGGCCCCCTCTCCAGTTGTGTTTTACAGAGGGCTTCCATCAGAATTAACCAGTATCAACCACATGAAGTTCATGCTAAGACAATTGCATTCACATAGTTCTACTTCCTGATAGTGTAGATAGAGGATGGGACCACTGGCTAGTCTGAGTAGACTTTAATTAAAGCCCTGTACAACTGATGCACCCAGCTGTGTATTTTCTCTGTGATTCAGAAGACATGTTGCAAGCTCTAAGGAGTGTGTGTGTGTTGTGTGTGTGAATATTGAGGTTATAGAAAAGGGCTCTGCTGCGTTAAAGGCCCACTAATGAGAGAAAGAGAGAAGAAAAAGAAGAAGGAGAAGGACAGGTGTTTCATATTTTGGTGTGAAACAGACCAGAGGAGAGGATTGTTTTTACTCTGCTTTCTCCTCTCCCAGCACAGGGAGGAGGGAAAGTATAGAGGGAGTGGAGGGGAGAGGTGGAATGAGAATGGAGGAAAGGTCAAGAAAAGGAGAGAGATCTAAAGAAAGGAGAAAGGAAGGAGAGCGAAAGACTAGGAGAAAATATAGAAATTAGGAAAAAAATGAGGCTTGGGGAAATGAGTGAGCAGAGAGAGGAAGGACAAAGAGTGAGAATATCAGAGAGGAAAGAGAAACGAGGAGGCGAGAGCAACACGAAGAGATGGCAGACAAGGAAGGTAAAGAATAGAGGGGTAGAAAGAGGAGAGGATGGAGAAAGTAGAGTTTTGAGGGGATTATGAAGTTGCCCTGTTTGGTCTCTTCCTCTGGTCCTCGTCTCTCGTGACAGAGTAGTGAAAGAGGCTTATTACTGAGCTATGCATCACAGAACGTGTGTGTGTTAATTCATATTGTCTAAAAAGGGTTCCTATGAGACCCGTTGTCTCAACTCTGGCCTGTACAGACAGCATGCTACTGACCTCATGACTATCAGCCTAATCAAACACATACAAACACATGCACAGACGAGCACATACACATACACTCACACACAAACCCACACACAAACACACACACACACAACCTGCTAAACTGGAAATGACAATGTGGCAACTTGCAAAATCTATGCATCTAATAGCAATCTATGCATCTAATACTTTTATTCTTCTTATGAAAATCAATGACAAAACAGCATAAGAGTCAGACGACACAACAGTAGTAGGCTTGATTACCAAATATGACGAGACAGCCTACAGAGAGGGAGGTGAGGGCTCTGGGAGTGAGTGCCAGGAAAATAACCTCTCACTCAGCATCAACAAAACAAAGGAGATGAGCGTGGACTTCAGGAAACAGCAGAAGGAGCACCCACGGCGTACACATCACAGACAAATTGAAATGGTCCACCCACACAGAAGTGTGTTGAAGAAGGCGCAACAGCTTATCTCTCAATTCTAGAAAATGTGTCTATACTATACTTTGACCCTTGATAACGAACTTTATGTTGTAAATCCATTACATGATCACTGCCCATATCATTGCATAGTACAGAAAATACATGAGAGTTCAGGGGCCTTGCTTTAATAAAGTTAACCATTTTCACTGTAGTGTCCAAACCGTCTTTCAAGCTGTCAGGCATTCCCTTGGCAGCAAGAGACTCTCTGTGGATGCTGCAGTGTACCCAAGCGGCATTGGGAGCAACTGCTTGCATGCATGTTATCACTCCACTATGTCTCCCTGTCATGGCATTTGCGTCATCAGTACAGATACCAACACATCTTGACCACCAAAGTCCATTTGATGTCACAAACCTGTCCAGTACTTTAAAAACATCCTCTCATGTTCCCCTGGTTTCCAGCGGATTGCAGAAGAGGATGTCTTCCTTAATTGACCCCCCATAAACGTAACAGACATATACCAGGAGCTGTGCCATGCCTGCCATGTCTGTTGACTCATCCAACAGTAACGCAAATGATTCAGTGGCTTGTATGCGAAGCAGCAATTGTTGCAAGGCATCTCCTGCCATGCCACTGATGCGCCGTGAAACAGAAGGCATTGTTTGTATCGTTTTTTTTTTTTTTTATTTCCCCCAGCATTGTCCCAGCCATATGCGCAGCAGCAGGAAGAATTAAGTCCTCCACAATAGTATGGGGTTTGCCTGTCCTAGCCACTCGGTAGCTCAAGCCCCTTCTTATTAATGGTATCTGTTGCTTTTTACATGTCTTACTACTCGAAAGTCGTCTTTATTCTTCCTCAAAAAACTCCAGTCGCTTATTTTTCAAATTGTCATGTTTCGCTTCTAAATGTCTGCACAAGAGAGAAGGTTTCCAGCGAGAGGGTAACGGGTGTGTTGTTATTTCGTGTTGTTATTTTGCTGAACACTGGATGGTTTCGTTTTATTTTTGGCAGTGAAACGAGGCTACTTAGGCGAGAAAAATCTTGCCCAAATGTATAGCCTCGTTGGAAAATATAAATATACCTTTTGAAAATGTAAATATTAATTTTTTTGTTATTTGGCGTACCCCCAAAAGCATTGCACGTACCCCAGTTTGGGAATACCTGGACTAGACTAAACTAGATGGTCAGGCGACAGCTGGTAGTTTGCAAGACTAACCGCCTATGAGCTTAACATGACACACACACACACACACACAGACACACACACACACACACACACACACACATTTCCACACCTCTCAAGTTAATTTAAATGGTATGGATTTTACGCCACACGCAACATAAATATCATAAGCAAGCATTCCGATGGGCGCTAAGCTACAATAAATATTGCTTAAAATATATGTTGTGGGCAATGAGTTGATCTATTCAGCTAATACATGTATTTATGAACTGGAATAAAAACATATCGTTACATGGAGTGGGCTAGGCTGCAAAGACATGAAGAAGTGATGCAATCTACCTGAACTATAGCATTCAGGTCTATACACACAGCACAGACATGTGGATAATATCGTGGTGCCATATTGAACATGTAAAAATCTAACACAGTGGGCTCTAAGTTCCACAGAAAGGCTTTCATTCTTTCTTTTTAATTTATAATCTAGAAACCAGATGTGTACCCAGCAAACCAATATTGGTTCTGTGAATGTTCTGAAAACATTCATTAGGTCTCCCAAAAAGTTCTAATAACACAAAAACTGTTAAATTGTGCTGATGATTATACATGTTTGTATAAAACATTTGCCTGATGTTGAAAGAACGTTGCCAGAAGACATGTTGTTATTACATTACCTGGAAACATTTTATTCACCATTGAAACCAGGGTCTCTTTCGGAAGGGAGCCTTGTTTATATAATTCATAGACAAAATCAAATCAAAATCTGATAAAAAATAATAATAAAATACAGCACAACAAACATTCAGAAAAAACAGCCACATTCCTTAACAAATAGTTCCCCCTACTAGCACTGACTTTGCTAATAGCAAATTTAGTGAGGAACATGTACTTGCTATGACTGAGTTACAGTGCCTTCAGAAAGTACTCATATACCCCTTGACTTATTCCACATTTCGTTATGTTACAGAGTTCAAAATGGATTAAAAATGTCTTTCTCTCACCCAAAGTTCTCTAATGACAAAGTGAAAACATGTTTTTAGTTTTTACATAAGTATTCACACCCCTGAGTCAAAACTTTGTAGAAGCACCTTTGCAGCGATTACAGCTATGAGTCTTTATGGGTAAGTCTCCAAGAACTTTCCACACCTGGATTGTGCAACATTTGGCCATTCTTTTTTCCCCAAAATGTTTTGCAGTATTACTTTAGTGTTTCATTACAAACAAGATATATGTTTTGGAATAATTTTATTCTGTACAGGATTCCTTCTTTTCCTTCGTCAATTATGTTAATATTAAGGAGTAACTACAATGTTGTTGATCCATCCTCAGTTTTCTCCTACCACAGCCATTAAACTATGTACCTATTCTAAAGTCACCATCAGTGGTGTAAAGTACTTAAGTAAAATACTTTAAAGTACTACTTAAGTAGATTTTGGGGGCATCTGTTACTTTACTATTTGTATTTTTGACAACTTTTACTTTTACTTCACTACATTCCCAAAGAAAAGATTGCTATTTTTACCCCATACATTTTCCCTGACAACCAAAAGTACTTGTCACATTTTGAATGCTTAGCAGGACAGGCAAATGGTCCAATGGTCCAATTCACAATTCACACATTCATCCCAACAGCCTCTGGCCTGGTGGACTCACTAAAGACAAATGCATCTCTTGTAAATAATGTCTGAATGTCTGAGTGTGGCCCTGGCTATCCATACATTTTTAAAACAAGAAAATGGTGTCGTCCGCTATGCTTAATATAAGCACTTTTAAATGATTTATAATTTTACTTTTGATACTTAAGTATATTAAAAACCAAATACTTTGACTTTTACTCAAGTAATAGTTTACTTACTGCCTGGCTTTCACTTTTACTTGAGTAACTATCTATTAGGGTATCTATACTTTTACTCAAATATGACATTTGGGTACTTTTTCCACCACTGGTACCATTGGCCTCATGGTGAAATCCCTGCGTATTTCCCTGACTTAGGACGGAAACCTGTTTATATGAGGTGACTGGGTGGATTGATACACCATCCAAAGTATAATTAATAACTTCACCATGCTCAAACGGATATTCACTGTCTGCTTTTTTTACCCATCTACCAATACAGTAGGTGCCCTTCTTTGTGAGGCATTGGAAAACTTCCCTGGTCTTGGTGATTGAATCTGTGTTTGAAATTCACTGCTTGACTGAGGGACCTTAGAGATAACGTGTGTGGTACAGAGATGTCATTCAACAGTCATGCTAAACACTATTATTGCACACAGAGTGACTCCATGCAACGTATTATGTGACTTGTTAAGCACATTCTTACTCCTGAACTTATTTAGGCTTCCCATATCAAAGGGTTGGATGTTTATTGACTCAAGACATTCAGCTTTAATTTCTAAAAAAATGTTTACAAATTTCGAAAAACATAATTTTACTTTAACATTATGGGGTATTGTGTGTTGACCCATGACAAAAAAATACTTTTTAAAATCAGGCTGTAACACAACAAAATGTGGTAAAATTCAAGGGTGTGAATACTTTCTGAAAGCACTGTACAGTATGTGGAAGTCTCACCTAGCTATCTTAATTCTTGCGGTTATCAATCCCGGATCTGGGAGCGTAATCATAGCCTCAAACTAATTAGCATAACGCAGTGGACATAAATCTTCCTACAAAATCTTAGTCGAGCATCTTTTCGTGACAAAATATCTTGTCTAAAACGGGAACGTTTTCTATCCAAAAATGAAAATACTGCCCCCTAGTTACAGTTAAGATTAATGCACTAACTGTAAGTCACGCTGGATAAGTGTCTGCTAAATGACTAATATGTTCATGTATGCAATCAGTGGCAAGTGATCAATGAACTCCCAGAGGGAGAGGTGACAGCCAAAAGATGCTGGGGCCCTTTAGGATTGTAGTTTGACACCCCACATAAAGTATAGATCTTTTAATAACATCTATAGATGGATCTATAGGAATGTGTGGCAATGCCTTCCATAGTAATGGGGCTTTCATGTTTTGATGTTAACAGTCCTAAAGGCCTTTATCTCTGAGCAGGAAACCGGCCCAACAAGCCAGTCTCCACTACCTGGCCATGTTAGAGCAGTTGGTACAGTACTTTCTCACCACATACCCACATTTCAACCACTAACCCTAACATTTACCCTTAACCCCTGACCATAACCCCTTAAAGTAAGGAAAAAAAGGTTGTCCTACTTATTCATCAGTTCTTACAATATTTATTTTGTCCTTTCCAACATGACTATCTAGTGATGACCGATCTCAAAATTATAGGGATTTACCCGGAGTCTGGTATGCAGATGGCTCGGAATTGACCTATCTATGACTTTCTCTATGCTATAGGAACATAGGCAGGTTCAAATGGAAAACAGTTTCTGTTGTTCAATTGATTTCTCTTAAATAGCGATCATGAAACAGAAACCTTATCATGGAAATGGTTTCACCACTCACACAATCTCAAGCCAAGCACTAGGAATAACACTTGGAATAACACAGTCAAAACCAACAGGAGTCACACTCATTTAATACATATTCCTTCTGTCCATCCTTTAACTTTAGGGTGTGACATTTTATCTTGTTTCTTCACTGCATTGAGTGTTGTATTATAGGAATATTATAGAAGTATTATAGATGTATTATAGATGTATTATAGATGTATTATATATTTATTTTAGGTGTATTATAAAAGTATTATAGATGTATTATAGGTGTATTATAGATGTATTATATATGTATTATAAAAGCATTATAGATGTATTATATATGTATTATAGATGTATTATAGGTGTATTATAGGTGTGTTATAGGTGTATTATAGGTGTATTATAGGTGTATTATAAATGTATTATAGGTATATTATAGGTGTATTATAAATGTATTATAGGTGTATTATAGGTGTGTTATAGGTGTATTATAGGTGTATTATAGGTGTATTACAGGTGTATTATAGGTGAATTATAGATGTATTATAGATGTATTATAGGTGTATTCTAGGTGTATTATAGGTGAATTATAGATGTATTATAGATGTATTATAGGTGTATTCTAGGTCTATTATAGGTGCGTTATAGGTGCGCTATAGGTGCGTTATAAGTGTCACGGACCGACTTGTCACAAAAAGGGAGACAACATGGAGATAAAGAATCAAGCAAAAATATTTAATAACTGAAGTAACCAATATACAATAAACAATGGTGTGTGTAGTCAGTAGTGTATGTGAGTGGTTGCGTGCATGGATGTGAGAAAGAGGGGTGTTGAAAGTTACCAACGCAAATAAACAAAATGGTCACAAAAGTGCCACAACCAAAATCAAACAGTGTCTGAATGGAGTCTCCTCAATGAATGGGGCAGAGGTGTATTCATCCAGGGACACCCCCGGGCCCCTGGTATAGGAATGCCACCAAAAGTCTGACATTTCTATCCCCAATTACAACTTTTTCCATCAAGACTGAACTGCTGAAGGGGGCGGAATTGCAATCTACTGTAGAGATAGTATGACAGAACTCTGCAGGCTATCTAGGTCTATGCCCAAACTGTTTGAGCTTCTACTTTTAATGTTCCATCTCTCCGGAAATAAGTCCCTCACTGTTGCCACTTGTTATAGACCCCCTCAGCTCCCAGCTCTGCCCTGGACATCATATGTGAATTGATTGCCCCCATCCATCGTCAGAGTTCGTACTGCTATGTGACCTAAATTGGGATATGTTTAACACCCCTGCCTTCCTACAATCTAAGCTAGATGCCCCCAATCTCACACAAATGATCAAGGAACCTACCAGGTACAACCCCAAATCCGTAAACATGGGCACACTCGTAGAGATCATCCTGACCAACTTGCCCTCCAAATAGACCTCTGCTGTTTTCAACTAGGATCACAGCGATCACTGCCTCATTGCCTGCATCCGTTATTGGTCAAACGACCACCCCTCATCACTGTCAAACGCACCCTAAAACACTTCTGCGAGTAGGCCTTTCTATCGACCTGGCCCTGGTATCCTAGAAGGATATTGACCTCATCCCGTCAGTAGAGGATGCCTGGTTATTCTTTAAAAGTGCTTTCCTCACCATCTTAAATAAGCATGCCCCTTTCAAAAATGTTTAAACTAAGAACAGATACAGCCCTTGGTTCACTCCAGACTTGACTGCCCTTGACCAACACCCTTTTGCATACTGCACTAGGATCAAATAGTCCCCGCAATATGCAACTTTTCAGGGAAGTCAGGAACCAATACACACAGTCAGTTAGGAAAGCAAAGGCTAGCTTTTTCAAACAGAAATCTGCATCCTGTTCCAAAAAATTTTGGGACACTGTAAAGTCCATGGAGAATAAGAGTACCAGCTCCCAGCTGCCCACTGCACTGAGACTAGGAAACACTGTCACCACTGATAAATCCATGATAAACGTGGACACTTCAAGAATACCACTCTCCATCAGATTGGCGTTCAATATCAACCTAACAGAATTTTTTTTAAATGTTTATCACTAATTTCAACCTTGTAGTGATCAGCGATCTTCAACAGCTGTTCTTTAGTACATAATTCTAACAGTTCCTCTGATGGAAAGTGAATGAAATTGTCTACATTAGACGCCAATAAATACTAAAATAAATACCAAAAAAAGGATCTCGCTCTTCCCCTCTGCTGAGTACACCAGACCGGACCACAACAAGGGAAACACCAATCACACGGGCACCACAGGAAAGAGATGAGATACAGTGCCTTATGAAAGTATTCAGCCCCTTGAACTTTGCAACCTTTTGCCACATTTCAGGCTTCAAATATAAAGATATAAAACTGTATTTTTTGTGAAGAATCAACAACAAGTGGGACACAATCATGAAGTGGAACGACATTTATTGGATATTTCAAACTTTTTTAACAAATCAAAAAGTGAAAAATTGGGCGTGCAAAATTATTCAGCCCCCTTAAGTTAATACTTGGTAGCGCCACCTTTTGCTGCGATTACAGCTGTAAGTCGCTTGGGGTATGTCTCTATCAGTTTTGCACATCGAGAGACTGACATTTTTTCCCATTCCTCCTTGCAAAACAGCTCGAGCTCAGTGAGGTTGGATGGAGAGCATTTGTGAACAGCAGTTTTCACTTCTTTCCACAGATTATTGATTGGATTCAGGTCTGGACTTTGACTTGGCCATTCTAACCTGGATATGTTTATTTTGAACCATTCCATTGTAGATTTTGCTTTATGTTTTGGATCATTGTCTTGTTGGAAGACAAATCTCCGTCCCAGTCTCAGGTCTTTTGCAGATTCCATCAGGTTTTCTTCCAGAATGGTCCTGTATTTGGCTCCATCCATCTTCCCATCAATTTTAACCATATTCCCTGTCCCTGCTGAAGAAAAGCAGGCCCAAACCATGATGCTGCCACCACCATGTTTGACAGTGGGTATGGTGTGTTCAGGGTGATGAGCTGTGTTGCTTTTACGCCAAACACAACGTTTTGCATTGTTGCCAAAAAGTTCAATTTTGGTTTCATCTGACCAGAGCACCTTCTTCCACATGTTTGGTGTGTCTCCCAGGTGGCTTGTGGCAAACTTTAAACAACCCTTTGTATGGATATCTTTAAGAAATGACTTTCTTCTTGCCACTCTTCCATAAAGACCAGATTTGTGCAATATACGACTGATTGTTGTCCTATGGACAGAGTCCCCCACCTCAGCTGTAGATCTCTGCAGTTCATCCAGAGTGATCATGGGCCTCTTGGCTGCATCTCTGAACAGTCTTCTCCTTGTATGAGCTGAAAGTTTAGAGGGACGGCCAGGTCTTGGTAGATTTGCAGTGGTCTGATACTCCTTCCATTTCAATATTATCGCTTGCACAGTGCTCCTTGGGATGTTTAAAGCTTGGGAAATCTTTTTGTATCCAAATCCGGCTTTAAACTTCTTCACAACAGTATCTCGGACCTGCCTGGTGTGTAACAGGGGAAAAGAAAGGCTATAGCTCTGGGTATCAAATGACACTACTCTACCCAAATCTCCCATTGAGGTACACAGCAGAATGTACTCACCTCAGACCGATGTCCCAACAGCGAGTAGAGCAAGAGTTTCCAGCCTGGGCAGGGGCCGGGAAACTGACCCATCTACTTTTGTAACGGTTCTCGTCTGGTGAAGGAGAAGAGGACCAAAATGCAGCGTGGTATTTTTGAGACATGTTTAATGACGATGAAAAACGAACAATACAAAGACAACAAACGGAACGTGAAAACCTATACAGCCTATCTGGTGACAACAAACACAGAGACAGGAACAATCACCCACGAAATACTCAAAGAATATGGCTGCCTAAATATGGTTCCCAATCAGAGAAAACGATAAACACCTGCCTCTGATTGAGAACCACTTCAGACAGCCATAGACTATGCTAGATTACCCCCACTAAACCACACACCCAATACCTAACAAAACACAACACAATAAACCCATGTCACGCCCTGGCCTGACCAAATAAATAAAGACAAACACAATATATTTCGACCTGGGCGTGACAGAACCCCCCTCCCCCTCCCCTAAGGTGCGGACTCCCGGACGCACATCAAAACAATAGGGGAGGGTCCGGGTGGGCGTCTGTCCATGGTGGCGGCCCTGGCGCAGGACGTGGACCCCAATCTATCAATGTCTTAGTCCCTCCTCTTTGCGTCCTGGATAGTCCACCCTCGCCGCCGACCATGGCCTAGTAGTCCTCACCCAGGACACCACTGGACTGATGGGCAGCTCGGGACTGAGGGGCAGCTCGGGACTGAGGGGCAGCTCGGCACTGAGGGGCAGCTCGGCACTGAGGGGAAGCTCGGCACTGAGGGGAAGCTCGGCACTGAGGGGAAGCTCGGCACTGAGGGGAAGCTCGGCACTGAGGGGAAGCCCGGCACTGAGGGGAAGCCCAGCACTGAGAGGAAGCTCAGGCAGGTAGTTGGATCCGGCAGATCCTGGCTGGCTGGCGGTTCTGGCAGGTCCTGGCTGAGTGGCGGATCTGGCAGACTGACGGCTCTGGCTGCTCCATGCTGACTGGCAGCTCTGGCTGCTCAATGCAGACTGGCAGCTCTGGTGGCTTCTTGCAGACTGGCAGCTCTGGCGGCTTCTTGCAGACTGGCAGCTCTGGCTGCTCCATGCAGACTGGCAGCTCTGGCAGCTCCTTGCAGACTGGCAGCTCCTTGCAGACTGGCAGCTCCTTGCAGACTGGCAGCTCCTTGCAGACTGGCAGCTCTGGCTGCTCCATGCAGACTGACAGCTCCATGCAGACTGACAGCTCCATGCAGACTGACAGGTCTGGCTGCTCCATGCAGACTGGCAGCTCCATGCAGACTGACAGGTCTGGCTGCTCCATGCAGACTGACAGCTCTGGCTGCTCCATGCAGACTGGCAGCTCTGGCTGCTCCATGCAGACTGGCAGCTCTGGCTGCTCCATGCAGACTGGCAGCTCTGGCTGCGCTAAACAGGCAGGAGACTCCGTCAGCGCTGTAGAGGCGGAAGGCTCTGGCAGCGCTAAACAGGCGGGATACTCCGGCAGCGCAGGAGAGGAGGAAGGCTCCGGCAGCGCTGGAGTGGCGAGCCGCACTCAAGGCCTGATGCGTGGTGCTTGCACTGGTGGTACTGGGCCGAGGACACGCACAGGAAGCCTGGTGCGGGACCTGCCACCGGAGGGTGTGTGGAGGTGGCACTGGATGGGCTAGACCGTGAAGGCGTACTGGAGATCTTGAGAGCAGTGCTGGCACAGGACGTGCAAGGCTAGGGAGGTGCACAGGAGGACTGGTGCGTGAGGCTGGCACCATCTTCACCAGCCGACTAACACGCACCTCAGGACGAGTATGGAGCGCTGACCCAGGTGCCATCAAATCCCCGACACGCTCCGTCTGGCGAATTCCATGCTTAAAGCACCAACACAGCAACTCCCTCATTACGCTCTCCTCCAATTTCCCCATTAACTCCTTCACAGTCTCTGCTTCGCTCACCTCCAACACCGGCTCTGGTTCTGGTCTCCTCCTTGGCTCCTCACGATAAACAGGGAGAGTTGGCTCAGGTCTGACTCCTGACTCTGCCACACTCCCCCTGAGCCCCCCAATAAATTTTTGGGGCTGACTCTCGGGCTTCCATCCGCGTCGCCGTGCTGCCTCCTCATACCGGCGCCTCTCAGCTCTCGCCGCCTCCAGTTCTTCTTTGGGGCGGCGATATTCTCCAGGCTGATCCCAAGGTCCATCTCCGTAAAATTCGTCCTCCCATGTCCATTCCGCTCTTTGTTGCTCCTGCTGTTGCTGTTGCCTATTACCACGCCACTTGGTCCCGTTGTGGTGGGTGATTCTGTAACATTTCTCGTCTGGTGAAGGAGAAGCGGACCAAAATGCAGGGTGGTATTTTTGAGACATGTTTAATGACGATGAAAAACGAACAATACAAAGACAACAAACGGAACGTGAAAACCTATACAGCCTATCTGGTGACAACAAACACAGAGACAGGAACAATCACCCACGAAATACTCAAAGAATATGGCTGCCTAAATATGGTTCCCAATCAGAGACAGCGATCAACACCTGCCTCTGATTGAGAACCACTCCAGACAGCCATAGACTATGCTAGATTACCCCCACTAAACCACACACCCAATACCTAACAAAACCCCAAGACAAAACACACCACAATAAACCCATGTCACACCCTGGCCTGAACAAATAAATAAAGACAAACACAATATATTTCGACCAGGGCGTGACAACTTTCTCCAACGCAGCACAACCAACTATCCACTGCAGTGGCAAGCTTACCAAACAAACAAACGCAACCAACACTGGGACTACCAAACATCACAACTCAAACAAGCTGTAACAAAAGATGCAAACAAAGCACCTACAGAGTTTATTGAACAATAACTCCACATTTTCTCCAAATCAAAATACTCATACCAGTTAGCCTAACACTAGTAATATAACAAAGTGCTATATGCCAAAATGTCTAGGAACCAACCTTATGATCACGGATGACTCGCACCACAACGTGAGAAACATGCCTTCAAAATCCCGGATGAGCCCCCACTTGTCACGAACCAGCTAGAGCCCATAACAAAAAGGGAGACAACATGAAGAATAGGAATATCAAAAATATATTGAATGACTGAAGTAACCTATATACAATAAACAATGGTGTATGTAGTCAGTAGTGAAGTGAGTGGTTGTGTGCATAGTTTTGATAATGACGGGTGTTGAAAGGTGCCAATGCAAACAAACGGGCACAAAAAAATGCCACAACCAAAATAAAACAGTGTGTCTGCATGGAAAGAGTCTCCTTAAATGAATGGGAAAAAGGTGTATTTATTCCGGGACACACCCGGGCCCAAGTGTGTCCCGTTATGCTGACAACCCTCCCGGCTCCGCCCACCAACATCCTAAATAAGGAAAACAAGAGGAAAGAGAAAGAATACGGCAGACAAAGTGGGAGGGTCGTCACATAAGTGTGTTATCGGTGTGTTATAGATGTTTTAGGACTAACCTAACCTGTTGCTTTGTACCATATCACACAGACATATTGTCTATTAATTGTCGTGTCTTTGGCATCATTAAAGTGAAGACTGTTATTTTCCCAAATCAATTCTCTGTAATTATTATTACATGATTAAACTAATCACGTAAATGTAATCCACCAGGGTGTCAGGCACCACTGAAAATCTCCAGATTAGAAAGTTATAATTTTCCAAATATAACTCTTCAGATATTTTAATATGTGATCAACTAGTCTTCTATTAATGAATTATTCTTTAACTCACTTCAGTCTCATTCCAAATGTTGTAACTTGTTGGTTTTCTGCACGAACCAGCCTTTACTATGAATCATCCATACACCAATTGGCTAAATCAGTGATTTACTAACTAACTAAATAATCCCAGAAATGCATAAACAAACAACACAGTAGATATTGGTTACTAACACGGGACAGGGAAGATTCCCTAGTGGGCTAAGCAGATATGACGGCTTGGTGGACAAAGGGAAGTGGGTGTGGACTGAGAAAGAAGTGGAAAAGACAAAAGGGATCACTACACACAGTTGGTAATTATATTAATTGAAATGCTAATCCTTTTCACATGAACGCTCACTCATTCGGGAATAATTGCAGTCAATATATATTTACACCCATGTGTTATCGTGATCATCTCTGTTGGAATCTGGTCTCTCTGCTGGAGAGTTCATCCAAGTCTCTTTCTCTCTTTTGGTTTCCATGAAGAGCATTTAAGTATTTAATGGTTAGAATGGGTACTTCATAGTACCATTCAGAAATGTTCTCATAGAATCGATGTTTCAGCGGTTGTCAGGTTTACATAATTTCTAGTTGCAGACTAGTAATTAGTATCTAAGATTTGCTCTTATTCTGAAGGATTCGATAGTCTCAGAGTTGAACCATTTCCAGCCGTGTAGCCAATGCTCCACTTGGTATAGTTTTCTAGCTTTGGTACTCAAACCTGTGCCACCTCAGCTTATACAAGGTATGCGTGGTCTAAACAATTCGCAATCACAGCTCACGCTGTGGGTTTGCTCAGTCTGAAGAGGATGTTCTTAGGAGGGGCTTTAATTCGTAACAGTAGAAAAGGCGGTTCTATGACGCCTGATCATGTCTGTGCTCACGGGGGCCGGTCAATGACTTAGCTCAACTTTAAAGGGAATACAATTCTCTCACATTAAAGGTTTAACATCACATCATTTCACAAATAGTTTCATCTTTACTCATTCATTTTAAACAAGATTTTGCGACCTGAGATAACAGAACCTGGGTGTAGGAGATAGTGAGTGAGGGGGAAGGCATGATCTATACCCAGAAAGGGCCAAGTCATGACACTATGTAATTAAAGAACGGTATAGACTAAGATGGCTCCCGATTGGCGCAGCGGTCTAAGGCGTCACTACAGACTCTGTTTCTATTCCAGGCTGTATCACAACCGGCCGTGATTGGGAGTCCCATAGGGCAGCGCACAATTTGCCCAGCATCGTCCGGGTGAGGGTTTGGCCGGGATAGGCCTTCATTGAAAATAAGAATTTGATCTTAACTGACTTATCTGGTTAAGTAAAATAAAAAATAAAATAATATTTCAACCATCTACTAACCCCAGCTAACCCTAACATGAGCAAGCAGCTGCTTATCAACAGATAGTTGAGAGCATGAAAATCTGGACTATCCAAATAAAGTATGACTGAAAGATCATCTCAAAGCACCATTCATAGCATAAGACACTGTTACACACCAAAACAAACACACACAGAGACACAGACACACCTAAAAGCAGGCATGAGGCTGCTGACAGCTGAGGGCCTTGAGAGATCTGCCCTGATTGGAGCTTGAGTCGAGATGTGATGAAACAGGAGATAGACTGAACTCTTTGTCTCCACAGCACTCAATGTGTGTGTACAGCACTGTGTGTAGAGAGGACTGTCTTTATTCAACCTTTATTTCAACCAGGAAGTCCCATTTATATAAATAATGTATTTTCTAACGAAGCCCCAGCAAAGAAAGGATCCCTCTCTTTCTCAATATCCCTACTTCTCCCTAGGGCTCAATCTTGAAGTGTGTGTTTGTGAGTCTGTTAGCACTGTTCTGTCTCATGACTGGCTTGTGTATGATGGTGGGGTGTGTGTGTGTGTGTGTGTGTGTGTGTGTGGTGTGTGCGTGTGTGTGTGGCGTGTGCGTGCGTGCGTGCGTGCATGCTTTCAGGGTGCGTGGGGTCATGTGCAGTGAAGCCAGCGGTTGCTGGGCTGATGAGACCCCGTCTTTAAACACAGGTCACAAGGGACCACAGTGACAAGCAACAGAGTCTGCTGTAAGACTCTGGTGAAAGAGTACATACCAGCCTAGAATGAGGAAAAACACATTCCTGTGCCTTGAAAGTATATGATTTTTTAACGTATGTAGAAGACAACACATCTGGACTTAATCATGTGATGACAAAATCAGATCTGATGTTTCCATTGCTGGTTTTATTGCGCGAAAGCCGAGGTCGGCCTTTTCGGCTTCACTGTATATTTCACTTGGTACAATAGAGGTCATTGTTGAATGTTTATTAGAACATCTTTTCATCCTTGAGCATGGGGTACACACAAACACACACACACAACGCTGCTTTATCCTGTAGCCTGTGAAGTAGAGAAATGGCGAGCCCTCCAAGGAACTCTGTCTCTGTTCATATTATTCAGAGGAATGAAGCTTTTCCATCGAATTGAAATTCAAAACAAAATGCCTATTAAGGACAAGTAGTCGTCTCTAGAGGAAAGGGCTGGCGCTTAACATTCAAACCCTGCGTTTATTTCCACCCTTTCAAAAAGCACTCTAACCAAACCTAATTTCCCAGAGAAAGAAACAACAAATGTTTTGTGGATGGATTCCACTGGAGGCACAGATGTATAAAGTGAAGCGAAAGCCTTCATGGTTCATAAAAGAGGAGCTGAGAGTGTGTGTGTGCGTCCGTGTGCAAGAATGTACCGTAAGCTCACTCCACAACGGAGCGTGGTCACGTGTGTTACGAAGCAGAGCATCACTGGTTCGAGCCCAGTATGGGGCAGTCGGATAGTGGAGGAAGCTAAGCTGTGAACAGGACTTTGACCACAGTTACACAAACACACACTTTTTAACACATCTACCTACTGTAACAAATGTAATTCCTGAGAACATGATGGTCACCAATATATTTCTTACCCCCTATTAGTAGGTTAAGTGTCAAAGTGTTTTTTTTAAGTCAGACTCTAGACATTTGGTAATCAGTAGGGGCATGACTGTGTGTCATAAGGTGTAACTATGTTAATCATGACCGTGTGTCAAGGAGTGACTACGTTCATCTACAAAGGCACGGGGTCACTGGCCTTTACTTAAGAGATTTAGCGGAGCAGAACAAAACAGAAACTCATTACAATGAAGTTAATGTGGAGTTAATCTCCAGGTTTCCAGTCAGAACTATGAGATGAGCAGGTCAGAAGAAGCATTACTCTGACTTTCGAACGGGAGGTCGGGGAGGAGATCTGGGAGGAGGTCTGGGAGGAGGTCTAGGAGGATGTCTAGGAGGAGGTATGTGTGGTGGTCTGGGAGGAGGTCTAGGGGGAGGTCTGGGAGGAGGTCTAGGAGGATCTGGGAGGAGGTCTAGGAGGTCTAGGAGGATGTCTAGGAGGAGGTATGTGTGGTGGTCTGGGAGGAGGTCTAGGAGGATGTCTAGGAGGAGGTATGTGTGGTGGTCTGGGAGGAGGTCTAGGGGGAGGTCTGGGAGGAGGTCTAGGAGGATGTCTAGGAGGAGGTATGTGTGGTGGTCTGGGAGGAGGTCTAGGGGGAGGTCTGGGAGGAGGTCTAGGAGGAGGTCTGGGAGGTGGTCTAGGAGGAGGTCTGGGAGGAGGTCTAGGAGGAAGTCTAGGGGAAGTCTGGGAGGAAGTCTGGGGGACTAAGCTGGGTGTTTAGTTAAATAATTAGGCTTTGTCCTTTACTAATTTTCTCATTGGTCCATTTTCAGTCATGGCCCACTACGTACAAAAACAGCTGACTCCAACTCTGACTCTTCTGAAGATGATTAGTTGTCCTGTCAAGTAGGGGAGAGGCAGACGGAGAGATATTATTGTGACTTCTCATTACATTTTTTACATTTCCAGTGTAGAAACTTAATTGGTGGTCATGGAAGTCAGAGGAGCTAACCGGTGTAGGATTTTTACTGTTTTTCAATTCAATTTTTTTTTCATTATCCTTGTCAGATGAGCTAATTGGTGTGTTATTTTAGTAGCCGTTATTCTGTCATGCTATCCTCGAGATGGGCAAACTTTTTTTTATGAAGTTGAACATGTGCTCTTTATGACAGAGTGTTAAAATGAGATGAAATACAACCTTTTTTGGACCAAGTTAAACTTCCCCCAAAGAGACAGAATTGGTGGAAGGACCCAAGTATTTCATGTTGATGAAAGAGCAGATACAATCCAATGGCATCCATCACATCAAAGCTGCTATTGGTAATGTGAGGACCCAGCTAGCACATAACGTGCTGAGAGCCACATGTTTCTTAGAGCTTGGTGAGAGTATGGTTGTCCTATGGTCATTTTGCATACAAACTTCCCACAATGTCTGGGAATGGTGCAAGGTAGTTCCTTGGCTTTGGAACATTCCAACATATTTAAGGAATTTGACAAAATATCAATATTTTATTGGTACCTCATCACATGAAGAGAACATTCCCTAAAAGATCAAACATGGTTACATTTCCAAAAACATTTTTGGTAATGTTCTAAGAACGTTCTCCAACTGGTTTGATATTGGGAATGTTCTCAAATAGTTCAGAAAATGTTAAGAAACATAGTTTCTTAAATTCCATACTTCAGCATAACTTTTCCACCAGGTTTCATCTTGGTTCAATTGAAAGTAAAGTTCTCAAATTGTCCTGAAAACATTAAGAAATAACATTCTGCTGTGTGAATTTCAATACTTCAGCATAACTTTTCCTACAGGTTTATAATTTTCTCATGGTTTTCTTGTGGTCTAAAGTCATATTCTCAGAACATTAAGACAACTTTCCATAAAGAGGTACATGAAAAAAAGAACGTTCTAAGAATGTTATCGAAAAACAAATACATTCTGTTCTCAGCATCGTGTGTTGTTAAGTGTGTTCAGGTGTGTTGGCCGCACCCACTAATGGCCTCACCTTATCTTAATGAGTCCTTGTATCCTTTGAAATGGTGTCTGTTTCAATAGACTAAAATGAACAGCTTTGTATGAGTTTAAAAAGTTTGCATGCTCTCTCCATCCTGGTGGTGCTGTGGATTCATTTTGTGGATAGGAAACAGAAAATCACAGGTTCAAATCTCACTGAGGTCTTGCCACAATAAAAAATGCATGTGTTCGTTTGATTAATTCATTTTCTTGTGTCCTATTTGTGCTTGGAATTCAAAACAGTTACCAAAGCTAGCAGTGTTACTACAAGTCTTATTGAAACATTCATTCAAAGGAAGTTATTCAAAAAGCAAAAATTAACCTCTTGCGACGAGCAATCTCAGATCCGGGATCGTAATCATAGCCTCAAATGCATTAGCATAACGCAGTGGACATATATACCCCTAGAATACCCCTTTCCTATTCATGAAAATCGCAAATAAAATGAAATACATATATTCAAACACAAGCCTTTTGTTAACAACACTGTCATCTCAGATTTTCAAAATATGCGTTGCAGCCAACGCTAGACAAGCATTTGTGTAAGTTTATCATGGCATAATGCTATGCTCGGCTCTGCTGGCAGCAGGCAACATTTTCACGAAAATAAGAAAAGCAACCAAATTAAATAATTTACCTTTGAAGAACGTCAGATGCTTTCACTCAGGAGACTCCCAGTTAGATAGCAAATGTTCCTTTTTGCAAAAATATTATTTTTGTAGGCGAAATAACTCCCGTTTCTTCATCATGCTTGGCTGAGAAATCGACCGGAAGATGCTACAACTATAACGCCAAACTTTTTTCAAAATTTGCTCCATAATATATACAGAAACACAACAAACGTTGTTTAGGATTGATCCTCAAGGTGTTTTTAACATATATTTTGGGTAATATATTTGTCGAGGCAATTGGTTTCTCAAAAGAAGCGATTGGAAAAATGGCTACCTTAGTATTTTACGCAAGATTTTCTGCGGGAGACACCATGTGACCACATGCTATAATCATAAATTAAAAATACGTTTTGTCCTTGGGGAATACGTGGAAAACGTAAGCTCATTCGTAGCTCATTCACAGCCATATGAGTCATTGGCATGCAGGGCTTTCAAAATATGATAGACTTCCTGGTTGGATTTTTATCTGGGTTTTGCCTGTAACATCAGTTTTGTGGCACTCACAGATAATATCTTTGCAGTTTTGGAAATGTCAGATTGTTTTATTTCCAAAGCTGTCAATCATACGCATAGTCGAGCATCTTTTCGTGTGAAAATATCTTGTTTAAAATGGGAATGTTTTTCATTCAACATTTTAATTTTTATATTATTAGGCAAGTCAGTTAAGAACAAATTCTTATTTTCAATGACGGCCTAGGAACAGTGGGTTAACTGCCTGATCAGGGGCAGAGCGCCAGATTTGTAAAACCATTCAGTTGCAAAACCACTAGGCTACCCTGCTGCCCCCTAATGCATAACTGGTTTTAACCTAAATGCCATTCTCAGAAAGTTAATTAAAAACTCAACTTTATAATATTCATTCTCAGACATCTATATAGGGGCGCTATTTTATTTTTGGATGAAAAACGTTCCGTTTTAAACAAGATATTTTGTCACAAAAAGATGCTCGACTATGCATATAATTTGCCACCGTTCGAAAGAAAACACTCTGACGTGTCCAGAAATACAAAGATCTTCTCTGTGCGTGCCCTATAACGTGAGCTTCAGGCAAAACCAAGATGAGATGGCATCCAGGAAATGACAAGGATTTTTTTTGAGGCTCTGTTTTCCATGGTCTCCTTATATGGCTGTGAACGCGAGAGGAGTAAGTCTGCCCTTTCTGTCGTTTCCCCAAGGTGTCTGCAGCATTGTGACGTATTTGTAGGCAGATCATTGGAAGATTGACCATAAGAGACCACATTTACCATGTGTCCGCCCGGTGTCCTGCGCCGAAATTGGTGCGCAAAAGTCACCTGCCAGTATTTTTCCATACGATACAGAGAGTAAAGCAAGCTTCCACGAACTGCATGTCAATGAAGAGATATGTGAAAAAACACCTTGAGGACTGATTCCAAACAACGTTTGCCATGTTTCGGTCGATATTATGTAGTTAATCCGGAAAAAGTTTTACGTTGTAGGTGACTGCATTTTCGGTTCGTTTCGGTAGCCAGACGCAATGTAGAAAACGGAACGATTTCTCCTACACACAGACGCTTTCAGGAAACACTGCGCATTTGGTATGTAACTGAGAGTCTCCTCATTGAAAACATCAGAAGCTCTTCAAAGGTAAATGATTTTATTTATTTGGTTATCTGGTTTTTGTGAAAATGTTGCGTGCTACATGCTACTCAAAATGCTATGCTAGTCAATTTCTATGGTTCAAAAGCATATTTTGAAAATCTGAGATGACAGTGTTGTTAAGAAAAGGCTAAGCTTGAGAGCAGAAGCATTATTTTCATTTTATTTGCGATTTTCAGAAATCGTTAACGTTGCGTTATGCTAATGAGCCTGAGGCTTTAGTCACAAACCCGGATCCGGGTTGGGGAGTTTCAAGAAGTTAACAATTAATGTTCCTAGAACAGGTGATGTTTTCAACGGTCAGGAAACCTACTGCTTCATTCCAAGTACCGATGGGAAACCAAAAACTTGCGTTCCCACAACTTCCAAGGAACCAAATGTGGTCACTGGTGATTCTGAACACGCTACATATCTAGAGGGGGATTAATTGAACTCTCTCAGAAGAATGTGAAACATCTAATCTGGGGGTAGATGACTGTCATCATATTTTTATGGCCCTCTACAGTATTTTTTTTAATTGAACCTTAATATAAATAGGCAAGTCAGTTAAGAATAAATTCTTATTTACTATGATAACTGCCTTGTTCAGGGGCAGAACGACAGTTTTTTACCTTGTCGTCTTGGGGAGCTACATCACATCCACAGAGGTAATAGACATTAAAGTTTACAGGAAGCCCAGGTCACCCCTCTCTCCTCTCTATCCTCTCCTGGCCCCACTTTGCTCTCTCCTTTCTCCAGTGACCTCTGTCACATTCTAAATGGAATCAAGCATTTGTCTGGCAGCCAATGTAGCAAAAGAAGAGGGAAAAAAGGACAGCTCTGCTCCATGTTGTCTAGCATCGACCAAGCAGACAGTAAAATGTAACATCTCACAGTTCAATTGTCTCCCTCCGACTGCCTGTCATGGGCTTTCACTCCTTCTCGTCCCCTCTCTCTCCACTCTGTGTGGACGGTTGAGTGAGTCTGTACATTGACATGACCAACATGAAACATGTAATCATCACAGGCTTCTCCTTAGCGGATTAGCTTTGAGACCTCAGACACCATTTTTTGCAGTTACACACACACACAGACTGAAACACAAGCATAAAGACATGCATGCACACGCACCACTGAATCCAGTTCTACTTTGGGAATGAATCACTGCTCAATGGACAGGAACCGGCACAATGAAACACTGCCTTACTTCAATTTGGGCGCTAACCACTGTTATTCAACACTGTAACAGAGGAAAATGAACTAAAGAGAATCTGTTGAGGCTAGGGGGCAGCATTTTCACTTTTGGATGAAAGGCATGCCCAGAATAAACAGCCTCCTACTCTTTCCCAGATGGGAATATATGCATAGTATTATTACTGGTGGATAGAAAACACTCTGAAGTTTCTAAAACTGTTTGAATTATGTCTGTGAGTATAACAGATGGCAGACAAAAACCTGAGAAGAAATCCAAACAGGAAGTGAGAACTCAATTTTGAAAACAGTGCCAAATTATGTCCACCTTAGATATGAATGAGAATGCACTTGCTAGGGCTTCTACAAGATGTCACCATCTTTAGATTCTGGTTGTATGATTCTACTATAAAGATGGGGCTCATAATAGCTCTTTAAGTGGGTGGTCTGGCAGAAAGCCTCGGTTTCATTACGCGCGGTCACGAGAGTGTTCTTGCGTTCCTATGCTTTTCTTATATGGATTGCATACATCATTTGACTTGTTTCTACGATCTGTAACGGATCTTTTTGAGTTTTTGTCTGGAGGAATTGCTCGTGCTTTTTGAGGATTGAATGCTGGGCTGAACAAGCTAAATGGCTAAATTATGGGCTTTTTGGAATTTTATGGAACAAATCAGTCATTTATTGTCAAACTGGGATTCCTGGAACTGCCTTCTGATGAAGATATTCAAAGGTAAGTGAATATTTATAGTGTTTTTTGTAGCTTCTGTTGACGCCAAAATGGCAGCTATTTATTTGGGTTCTGAGCGCCGTTCTCAGATTATTATTTTTCTGTAAAGTTTAGAAAAAAAATCTGACACAGCGGTTGCATAGAGGATACATTTATCTTTAATTATGTGAATATCACTTGCATCTTTTATCACTGTTTATTGTGAGTATTTCTGCAAAATCACCGGATGCGTTGGAATCAAAACATTATAGCACGTAATGAGCAAATGTAAACTGAGATTTTTATATATATATATATATATATATAACTTACCCACTCTATATATATATAGTGCCTTGCGAAAGTATTCAGCCCCCTTGAACTTTGAGACCTTTTGCCACATTTCAGGCTTCAAACATAAAGATATAAAACTGCATGCTTTTGTGAAAATCAACAACAAGTGGGACACAATCATGAAGTGGAACGACATTTATTGGATATTTCAAAACTTTTTTAACAAATCAAACACTGAAAAATTGGACGTGCAAAATTATTTAGCCCCTTTACTTTCAGTGCATCAAACTCTCTCCAGAAGTTCAGTGAGGATCTCTGAATGATCCAATGTTGACCTAAATGACTAATGATGATAAATACAATCCACCTGTGTGTAATCAAGTCTATATATGCACATTATCGAACAAAACACACAATACATGTATAACATGATGTCCTATGAGTGTCATCTGATGGAGATAATCAAAGGTTAGTGATTCATTTTATATATATCTATATATATCTATATCTATATATCTATTTTATATATATCATTTTATATATATCTATATTTATGCTTTTGTGACTGTGAAATATTGCTCTGTGTGCTTTTGAATTTGGTGGTCATCTAACATAAATATATGTTGTGTTTTCCCTGTAAATTATTATTATTATTATTTTTTTTAATCGGACACGATGGGTAGATTAATATGTGAAAGTTAAATATTTCTAAAGAATATTTGTTTCAGCTGAATGGGAGGGGGTGTTCCCTTTAGGGAACTCCTTGTGCCCCCCTAGCCCCAACAGGTTCTCTTTTCTCCCCCATTTTGTGCCATCTGATGCGGCAAGAAGGATTCCTAGATTTGAGTCATTGAGGACAACTTGGAATGTGTTATGGTATTCCTATCTCCATGTTAATGACTTACTACTGACATTATGTGGGCGCCAGGGTAGCCTTGGAATGTGTTATGGTATTCCTATCTCCATGTTAATGACTTACTACTGACATTATGTGGGCGCCAGGGTAGCCTTGGAATGTGTTATGGTATTCCTATCTCCATGTTAATGACTTACTACTGACATTATGTGGGCGCCAGGGTAGCCTTGGAATGTGTTATGGTATTCCTATCTCCATGTTAATGACTTACTACTGACATTATGTGGGCGCCAGGGTAGCCTTGGAATGTGTTATGGTATTCCTATCTCCATGTTAATGACTTACTACTGACATTATGTTAAATGTGTTATGGTATTCCTATCTCCATGTTAATGACTTACTACTGACATTATGTGGGCGCCAGGGTAGCCTTGTGGTTAGAGTGTTGGACTAGTAACCGGAAGGTTGCCAGTTCAAACCCCCGAGCTGACAAAGTTCAAATCTGTCATTCTGCCCCTGAACAGGCAGTTAACCCACTGTTCCTACGCAGTCATTGAAAATAACTGACTTGCATAGTTAAATAAATGTTTTGTTCCTATTGTGAAGGAGGTAGTTCTGAATCCTGCATGTGAGTGTGTTTAAGGGGCTTTGAATAGAAGGTCATCAAGGAGAGAGACAATAAAGCAACTGACTCACTGACCAAAGCAGAAAGGCGCAGGCACACTGACAGACGGCACACTCACAGACGCCCCAATTTATGTTGGGCCGAGGGTTCCAACCAAAGCATACATTGGCCCTGGTGCCCATTGGAAAGGCAGAGGCACACAGTAATCGTCTTCTTCCTCCTTCACCCCCGGAGGACATAGAATTCTGAGAACAACATGTGGATCTATGGGTAGGTAAGTACAGGTTGACTGAAGCACCTCGACTCTGTCTATGAGGATTCTGTACTGTAAGGCCCAAATACAGTACATTACATACAGGATCTTTACAGGGTTCCTCTTCACAGCGTACTAAAAGTCTTCTATTTTCATTCTTTTGGCACAGTGAAATAGAATGCATGTATAGGCAGAAAGGAAGATGTAAGACATACAGAGCCGTGAAAAAGTGTTTTCCCACTTTCTGATCTTCTCTATTTTTGCTCAGTTAACTCAGTGACATTTGTGGGTTTTCTAGCATGAACTGCTCATTTCAAGTCCTGCCCCAACATCTCAATTGGGATTAGGTCTGGACTTTGATTAGGCCATTCCAAAATGTCAGATTTGTTGCTTTTTAGCCATTTTCATGTAGACTTGATTGTCTTGCGGCATGACCGAGTTATGCTTGAGCGTCAGCTCACAAACAGATGGCTTCCTTCTATTAAGGCGAGTCGTCCAGGTTCTGAGGCAGCAAAGCATCACCATGAGGTTCTTACTGTGGAATGCAGTGTTTGGTTTTCGCCAGACCCATCTCGTCCAAAACGTTGACTCAAGTTTGTCCAAAAGCACCTGGAAGACTTTTGGAAGCATTTCTTTGGACATATGAGTCCAAAGTATAACTTTATGGATGAGATGGGTACCATTATCTCTGGCAAAAACCAAACACTGCATTCCACAAAAGAAAAAATTAAAACAGATGTGTGTGCATGCATGATGAGTGAATGACAGGTCATGAAAACAAGAACACATGAGCTGATGCTCGACTCAGCTATGAACAATAGATCAAATCAGCCACCCTCTTCTTCCTAATCAGCTAAACTCCTCTCTGTAGAAATGAATGGACTCAACAGCCCAAGGAAAGAGCCATTTGTTCCAATATGAATGGACCTTAATTTACCAACTTGAGATGAGAAACATGTTGTTCATTGATGTTACGGATAAAGGCATTTTTTTCATGTCTGTGCAATTCAGTTCCCTTAAATTAAACTCTTCAAGTTCACAAATTGTCCAATCAATTCTATCATAGAATTTCTAAAACAACAATATAGGGACCCAATTATCTGAAGCATTCAAACAGCATAATAGATGACTCTTGGTATTGTAGAACTATAGAGTGATGAGGAAAAAGTTTGGAGAGTTGTATATGTGGAGTTATAGTTAGCCGGAGAGCTGTTAGAAATGTACTCTGTAGCGTTTAAGGTCAGGTCAACAAGAGCCCAATGTAGAAAAAACAACAACACCCTCTCCATCAGAATGGCTTGTTTGTGCTGTGGAGTGCCAAGAACCATTCACATTCTGAAGAAGAACTTACCCACTCTATTTCTCTGTCTTTCTTTCTCTCTACCGTTTTCTCCCTATCCTCCAGATCTCCCCCCCCCCCGCCCCCTTTCTCTAGGGAGCTGATTTATTAGAGTCTGGGGTGTGGAGAGAGGGGAGAAAAGGGGGAGAGAGGGGGAGAGCAGAGGTAGTGACAGGAAGACTGAAGGAGGTTTCAATCAGTGATCTTGGCAGTAGGTCTTCAGCTGTGGAATGCCAGGACAGGGAAGATCCATTCTAAGTGGTTGCCTTTCAGAACTTACCTTACTAAGTGGAATGCCAGCGGAACGCCCACGGAATGGTAGAGCAGTCGTGGCCAATGGGAAAGACTTAGCGTCTGTCCAGAGTTTGGCTCTGGCCTTATAGGAGGAGTGTGAACTCTGAGGACCTTCTACCTAATAGAGTTTATTATCTACTGAGGCTAAGACTGACTAGAGCACATGGAGAGGGATAGAGGGAAAATAGGGAGAGAGGGAAAGAGATGGCGGGAGGAAAAGAGAGGGAGAGAAATAGGGACAGATGAGAGAGATTGAGGAAATGGGGAGGGCAGGCAGAGAGAGGAGAAAGAGATAGATAAAAACGGAATAGAGGGGAGACATTAAGAAGAGAGGGTAAACAGAAAGTAAGCAGATAAATGTGTTGCATGCCCAGCAAACACTAGTTTTCGTTTTCAAAACTCACATTATTTCTAAAGACATCAATAAAGAGGGAGCAGTGTTTGGCAGAGATTACGAACCATACAGGGAGTGTATCTGTGGATGATGTACATGATGAAGTGGTCTTTGGACGAACAATATTCCTCTGTCGGACGAGCTGAAGAGCGATCGCTCATGTGGGCTGACAGCCGGTTATTGGAGCTCTGCTGAGCGATGGTGTTAATTATGTTTGGGCCAACACTGACTATTTTTACACCTCAAACCAGGTCACATCATTATTGACCGTTTGACTATAAACAACTTAACACTAGAGGGTAGATCAGGTGGGCTGTGACTATAAACAGCTAAACTCTAGCAGGTAGATCAGGTGGGCTGTGACTATAAACAGCTAAACTCTAGCAGGTAGATCAGGTGGGCTGTGACTATAAACAGCTAAACTCTAGCAGGTAGATCAGGTGGGCTGTGACTATAGACAACTATACTCTAGAAGGTAGGTCAGGTGGGCTGTGACTATAGACAACTAAACTCTAGCAGGTAGATCAGGTGGGCTGTGACTATAGACAGCTAAACTCTAGCAGGTAGATCAGGTGGGCTGTGACTATAGACAACTAAACTCTAGCAGGTAGATCAGGTGGGCTGTGACTATAGACAGCTAAACTCTAGCAGGTAGATCAGGTGGGCTGTGACTATAGACAACTAAACGCTCGCAGGTAGATCATTGTGGGCTGTGAGTGACAGTCGATCAGACAGGTGGCTAGGTGGATTGGTTATTGTCAGAGGAAACAGGAGGAGGTACATCGGGACTATGGGCGTCATTCATCAAATATCATTCATTAACATTTGGTAGAGGCCTAGATATGAGAGTAGGCATTACAACAACACACAGGTCTCATCACCTATTGGTTGATTTAAGATCATAGAGAAAGTCGTCATTAAGATACCATCCACTATGTACTCACTAGTGGTAGAGACCTTTGTGTATTTGGCTCTCCCTAACCACAGCGGCCAACTTCACAGTGGTTGTAGTGCTTAACAGGTATGTTAAAACCTGCTATCTGATGAAGACAGAGAATAGAGAGGTATTATTGCTCTGAAGTCTGACTGATGGAGGCCCTGGTCTGTTGTAGTCTGACTGATGGAGGCCCTGACTGATGGAGTTCCTGGTCTGATGGAGTCCCTGGTCTGTTGTATACTGATGGAGGCTGGTCTGATGGATGGAGGCCCCGGTTGTAGTCTGACTGATGGGTGTCTGTTGTAGTCTGACTGATGGAGGCCCTGGTCTTGTAGTCTGACTGATGGAGGCTCCAGCCTGGTCTGTTGTAGTCTGACTGATGGAGGCCCTGGTCTGTTGTACAGATGGAGGCTGGTGCTGACTGATGGAGGCTGGTCTGTTGTAGTCACTGACTGGTCTGTTATAGTCTGACTGATGGAGGCCCTGGTCTGTTATAGTCTGACTGATGGAGGCACTGGTCTGTTATAGTCTGACTGATGGAGGCACCTGGTCTGTTGTGTGTATAACAACACACATAACAACATGCGCGCCTACCCACACACAAACAGACGCACACCGACCTGGAAACACACAAGCCCACACAAGCGCACAGGCATGCCTACAGACACACACATGCACACATATACACACACACGTACATACACACATACACACATACACACACACCAACCTGGATACACATCACCACACAAGCGTGCACACATGCACACACAGGCACGCTTACAAACACACACACACTGAGACCACAGACTCAATCTGTCTGCAAGGTCAAACCTGTGGATTAGCAGTGTCCCTCTCCCACCTTGTCCTCTACTCTCTATCTCACTCTGTCTGTTTGTGTCTGTCTGTCGCTCCGCTCCTCACCTTTCGACCATCGTTCTTGTCTACCCCCACCCTTGCATCCGCTCCTCCCTCCACTGCATGTTAATGCCCCTGGTCCCTCCCATCCCTCTTGTTCTATCTCTTTTCCTATCTTTCTAGGCTCACCTCTTTTCTGATCTATTTCCATATCTCTCTAGTCTCACCTCTTTTCTTACCTCTTTTCTTACTATCTCTCTAGGCTCACCTCTTCTTACTATCTCTCAAGTCTCACCTCTTTTCTCACTCTCTCTCTAGTCTCACCTCTTTTCTTACTATCTCTCTAGTCTCACCTCTTTTCTTACTATCTCTCTAGTCTCACCTCTTTTCTTACTCTCTCTCTCTAGTCTCACCTCTTTTCTTTCTCTCTCTCTCTAGTCTCACCTCTTTTCTTACTCTCTCTCTAGTCTCACCTCTTTTCTTACTCTCTCTCCAGTCTCACCTCTTTTCTTACTCTCTCTCTAGTCTCACCTCTTTTCTTACTCTCTCTCTAGTCTCACCTCTTTTTCTTACTCTCTCTCTAGTCTCACCTCTTTTTCTCTCTCTAGTCTCACCTCTTTTTCTCTCTCTAGTCTCACCTCTTTTTCTCTCTCTAGTCTCACCTCTTTTTCTCTCTCTAGTCTCACCTCTTTTTCTCTCTCTAGTCTCACCTCTTTTTCTCTCTCGTCTCATCTCTTTTCTTATCTCTCTAGGCTCACCTCTTTTCTTACTATCTCACTAGTCTCACCTCTTTTCCTATCTCTCTAGTCTCATCTATTTTTTGTGACCAACTTTAATTTGAAGTTTGTCATTTTTTCAAAAGGTTTATCTGACCTCTTTAACCTGTGACCCAACCTGTGCTCGATACCAACTCCTCTGCAGCCCACCAGCTGTCAATCAGTTGAGGCTGCTGAGGGGAGGACGGCTCATAATAATGGTTGGAAGGGAGCGAATTAAATTAAATCAAACCATGTGTTTGATGTATTTGGTACCATTCAACTGATTCCACTCCAGCCATTACCACGAGCCCATCCTCCCCAATTAAGGTGCCACCGACCTCCTGTGCTGTCAGTTAACAGGATTCCAAGGCTACCAACCAGTTTAAAACCATTGTCCTCTATACAAGCCCATCTCTATAACATGTCTCTCTCCCCTCTCCGCTGTATGTCAGTTTAGTTTCCACTGAGTCCTTCTCCCCTTCACAGCCCCATCTTACTCCAAGCCCAGCCTCTCTCTTCTACAAAGGGACAGACAGATTGGCCTGTTACACTTCTGCCCTGGCCTATACTGCATGTCTCTTCTCTTACCGCACCTCTTCAGGACTCATTCACTGCCTGTGTGACATTTTCTGTTCTCTCTCTCTCTCTCTGTCTCTCTCTCTCTCTCTCACGCGAGTGCAATCTCTCTGTCACACACACCTCGGTTTTCCAATCTGTTTTACAACTCCACCTTCCACCACAAGGTTATTGCTCAGGAACTCAATCATTATGTAAGTGTGTGTTTGTTCTCTCTCTCTCTCTCTCTCTCTCTAATGTGCCATAATGCTCAACTTTTTCTCTCTTGTTTGCTTCTCCCTCCAACCTCTTTCTCCTTCCACACTGCTCCCCTATATAGTAGTGGTCAAAATGTGTTGCTTGACTATTTTGGGTAAACTACATACATATTGGATCATGTTAAATAAATAATTAAGCAAATAAAATAAACCCGGAGTTCTTATTTATGTGTGAGTCTTTAAGACCTGATACTTTCTCCATCTCACCACCAGGGAGGGAGTAGCAGTGTCAGTCAAACCTAACTTTCTCACTTGATTCTCTCCACACCCTCAACTGGAAAGGGATGCTGTTGGTTCTCAATGTTGGAGAACACGCTCTATATAGCCACCCAAACACACCCAAACAGCTTGTCATTTTCTACTGAGCCAGAAAACATATAGGAACATATTTATGTTGACTTAAATATGTCAATACTGTAGCAGAACAACACAGGCCTCTAATTATACAACTATACTGACCAACATTGCAGAAGTGGAGGCATGAGGTGAGGTCATTGTGTGGATGTGTTGTTTGTGGCACACAACACAACTATGTTTTATGTTGTTTTGATGATTAGTGTAAAGTAACTGGCTCCAAACCTTCTCTGCCCTCAAGTGAACTTCACACATGGAGTTCAATAATATTTCTGTTTGGAATGTCCCTGTATTATCATGAAACAAGCTCATGATTCAAATATTGATAGTAAAGCAATGTATCTATGGTAACAGTGTGGTTAAGCACAGCAATATTTTTGGCAAGTCACGTACTGTAGCTGTTGCAGCAACAATATCTACATTAGTATCTACCGAAACCATAGCAACACTTGTGAGTGCCCTCAGGAGTTTTTTTGTCCAATTGGCCATAGCCAAGTATTTCAAGTCTTGGCGATGTGTAATACTTATTTCTAATCAACATGTTTCAGCATTTAGCCTCACCAGGGTGCTTGGGTCGCCACCAGAAACATTCAGTGGGTCTGGAGAAAATGTCTAAATCTTTTGGTGGTTCACAGAACAGTTTCAAAACCACTGGTATAGAAAAACCAAACCACCAACTGCTAAACAAAAAGTGCCTTTATTATTATTATATGTGTTGATAAGACTGAATAGTGTCTTGGATAAACCAAAGGCATATGGACATAGAAGTAGTCACATTTCCATACCTATGTATGCTATACATAATGTCATTTATATTCCCTCTACCTATTCAGGACAGACTCGTTAGGGACAAATTCCTAATCAGGTTGTTCCACAGGGTAATGTGTGGGGGCAATGAGTCATTTAGAAGCCCTTAGACCTAGAAATCTGAGTCTCGGTAGTTCCTCTGTCTGCAAAATAACCACTTTTCTAGAATCAGACCAGGTAGGATTTCACACGACTAATTGTCTCATCATATCATCCTAGTGGATTCAAGCCTTAATTTGTCATTTTTATGCACGACAATGAAAACCCAGGCATAATTTATCCTGCTAAACATTATCGCACCTCACACATCCATGCTTTTCCATAACTCATTTCCCCTACTCATACGAAGGAGCATTTGAGCATGGTGCCTATGCTGCTCGACATACATCACCTTCATCCCAGGCTTTTATTCCATGATTAGAATCTGACGAGGCAGGCTGAACTGTGTGTCTCTCGTACCTGGGAGAGGAAGAAGCAGATTGGAGAACCAAAATGTTGGAGCGCTCTGTATTCACTGTCCGGAGTGAGAGGATGATTAGGTTCAACACATTAACAATGACATCATTTCCTCGGTTCAGTCAGGGCCCAGGAAATAAATGGCAACCGCAGCACTGTGGGGTGCACACACAGATGGTGACAAGGATGATGAAGATTCTTGCAGCAGTAGTGTATGAGAGTTGAGACGGAGGTGCCAGGGATGGTAACAGGTTGTAGAAGATATTGTAGAAGACAAGCGTATAAACACAGTAAGTTGTAGGGTACAGACGTGGCCCAGTGTAGAAGACATGTATAACAACACTGGCCAACTGACTGACAACCTAAACATCAAAATCACCAGCCAGCAGTCTGTCTCTCACCAAAACACACACAAGCACAAACAGGTATACACGCACACAACTGACTGCCAAATCCCTCTATCAAATCACCAATGGACTCACCAAAGATTAACATCTCACCCTAATGCTGGCCAATGAGACAATCTCTGTCTAGTCAGACAATGAAATGTATGAAGCATCACTACATCTGATGAAGTCTTGGTGTTACGAATACCTTTTGGCCCGACAGTCTAGGGGGGGATGGTAATGAGAACCGTAACATAACTCATGCAATTGATAATAGTGACAAAGTAAAAGTGAGAACGAAATAACCACGACAACTGAAATCTACCGTCAAACTCAGGGTTTATTGTAAAACACACGGTAATGGGGGGAGCAGGAAAATGGGCTGAGCTGGACCCAAGGAAAGAAACAATAGGTATTCAAAAAACCCCTAAGCTAGACTAGCCTACTTTAACAACAGCTAACTAACTAACCAAAAATACAGTGGGTGGTCTGCCCAGCTCTAACTAGTGTATTTAACAAAGTTTACCTACGGGTAGTGTATGCCCATGGGCGACTTGTCTTGGTTCCCCCTTTTCCCACCGGTAAACAAACAAACACCATAACCGAAACAATACTCACAGGTGATGACAAAGTGCTATGGAGGTGCTCAAACAAAAGAGAGGTCAATACACAAAGAGAGCGTGAAACAGAGAGACCTACAGACATGGTATTTACAGAGAGATTGAGCTTTTTTACAGCAAACAACTGACAGGGGTTTTAAACAAAGGGAAAGGAACGGTGATTGGGTAGGAAACAGGAGGAGGTGTGTCTTCTGATTGATGATTGTTGACTGATTGGGGAGTGATGATTTTCACCTGTGAGGGGAGAAGGAGAGAAAAGAAACACACACACAGGATACACACACAGGATACTTGTATCTGTAACACTTGGTACCTTGGAAGTTTCTTTGGTCTGCTCCTAATGTTGGCTAATGCTCAACAGATGCAGTCTGGGCATAACTCAAAATGCAGATAAACACAGTACGTACAAACTCATACTTTTAAAAGAATGTTGTCCTTTTTTAGCCTACTTGTTTGCAGAGAAGAACATTTTGGGATATTCCTCACACGCACTGACCTGTCAAACATGTCTAGTCTCTGAACACAAAGTGGAACGGCAAAAATAGTTCTGAGGATGTCTCTTTTCCTCTGTCACTTTCTTTCTGACAGTCCCTCTTTGGTCTTCATTCCCCTCTTGTCTGGACAGAAGGGTTTTCTGGAATGGGGAGGAGTGAAAAGGAGAGCAGAGGGGTAGAGAGAAGAGGAGAAATGAGAGGGGGAGAGAAGGGAGGAGTGAAGAAAGGAGCGGAGGGGTAGAGAGAAGAGGAGAAATGAGAGGGGGAGAGAGGGGATGAGTGAAGAAAGGAGCGGAGTGGGGAAGAGATGAGAGGAGTAGAGAGGAAAGGGAAGGAGAGGAGTGGAGAGTTGAAGAGAGAAGAGGAGAAAATGGTGTTGTCAGACAGTATACTTCAGTTATTGTAATAACAAGGTTTTTATTGAAACACAGAGACAATGTAAAGCAACGTCTTCAGCTCAATAGCACTCTGCTGTAAAATATGAAAAGTATTGATCTGGTTTCACCTCAAACAGCTTAGCACACACCACCACGCACTGAGCCAATAATGCCTCTGCGGCTAACCTTCAAACTCAATACACTTTTTTTTCCATCACTCCGTTTAGAGAGAAAAAGACGAGTCTGTCAGCATAGACAGCTCTGAGGCTGTATGACAGATGGCTCAAGTGAAGTGTCACTGATATTTTTCTTTCATGCCAAAGCAGAAGCGATGAGGGTTGGCACAGGAGAGAGAAAGGTCCAGTGACCCATACAGCTCTCATACAGCCTCTGAGGATCCCTGCGACAGCACTTTAAACACACATACACAAGAACTCATACTGAACACACACACACACACACACACGCACACACACACACACACACACACACACACACAGACAGAACTCCTCTCCTCTGTGAACCCGAGAGGAGAGGAGATGATGAGAATAGAGAGAGAGAGTTGAAGTAAAGGAGGGTGGGTCACTGTAAGGAGTGATACACCTGAGTGGTAATCCTACAGCGGGAAAGTGAGAGGAATCAGTGGGGGGAATCGACAGAGCAGTTTAAGAGCACAGATCCTAGATCAGAGAGAACTAGTCCATAGAGAGGAGCACAGAAGGAGAAAGAACGTTCAGAGAGCTACAGAAACACAGATCCGACCGAGAGAGAGAGCACGAGAGAGAGAGACAGACAGAAAGAAAAGGGAGGATCTGAAAGATACAGTCTACAGATCCTAGATCAGACAGAGAACTGGTCCACATGGAGAGTAGAACAGAGAGAGAGAGAGAGATCCCAGGTCATATATTAGATGAGAAAGAACTAGTCCACAGAGATGGTTGACTTGTGGACTTGCTCTCACACATGGAGCCAATATAATACATCATCTTGAAGTTCAACACCTGTCTTTTTTTAGGAGACATGCAGGGCCTTCTAAGCTAGCGGTGAGAAATATTGTCCTAGCACCACTCTTTAGTTGTTTGTTTATGTTTGGGTGGCAGGTAGCCTAGTGGTTAGAGTGTTGGAACAGTAATCAAAAGGTTGCTAGATCAAGTCCCTGAGCTGACAAGGTAAAAATCTGTTGTTCTGCCCCTGAACAAGGCAGTTAACCTGCTTTCATTGTAAATGAGAATTGGTTCTTAACTGACTTGCCAAGGTAAATAAAGGTAAAAAAAATATATTATAATAGGTTGAGTTTCCATCATAATTCTCACACCCATCCACTCCTTCATATCTATGTAAATGAGGGTCATGTTGAGGTGCTAGATTTTGAGTCAGTGGTTAAATGGATGAGGGAAAAGCACGAAGGTGAATAGGAGCAGAAGATGTCAGGTCTGATCAGAGCAGGGTTGTGTTTCTGAAGCCCTCTTAGCAGCTGGATTAAACACAGGCTGTGAGGTTATTGATGTAATTGAGAGGCCTGTCTGATGAACACAGTCTGGGCGGTGTGGGAGTCTGCAGACTGCTGGTCAGTTAACCACTGCAGGCTTAGGAGAGGGGTATGTGTACCATTTCAGCACGTGACAGAGTAAGCAATGAGAAGTTGTATCGTCATGTGTTTCATAAGAATAATTTGTTTTCTAATCAGACCAGATGTGTGTCTGTGTGCCTGACATATTTTTACAACTCTGTGTGAATAACAATACAACTATGGCAGAGCTAAAGGAGAATCCAGCCTCAGCTTGCATCACTCGTTTCGGGGTTCACCTACCACTCAGTCTGCATTGTAATGCCATTATAGTCCATCTAAGAACACTTTAGTGTCTACCCACTGTGTAGTGAAATAGCTAAATGAAATAGCAAAACGAAATAGGAAAATCACTTAAATTGAATCAAAGCACCCAATGTTTCCATGTCCCTATGAAATTGTGTTATATATGCTGCAAAGATGTTATAGTAATTAACTTGCAAAGCCTTTATATTTGTTGCATCTCTCTGCCTCATAATAATCTCTCATCTTCTTCGCTTGGTGTGTTCGTGCACAGATAAACTCACACTGTGGCATGCAACACACACACAAACACACAATCACATGGGCTGCCAATTTCTTTTCTAATATACACAAAAGGACTATTTATCATCCTGGAGGCAGAATCAAATTATTTTAGTGATAAGGTCATAAGGCTTACACATATTTGTCTAAATTCCTTTCTCAGACCGAGAGGGAGGCAGAGACGGAGCCAATTCAGAATGTTTTCTCTGGTGAGCCGCATATCATATCCTATTCAGACAAGCAACTCATCTGACCAGTTCCTCCCAGCCATATGATCTAAAGTAAGTCATCTGTGTGACATAGAAATAATAACATATCTCACCTGCTCTTTCTCTCTCTGATATACCTAACCAAAGAACCAAATCAAAACAGGGCCTCTGAACTGGGACTGAGGGCGGGAGAGGACTGAGAGATGAAGGACTATCCCCTGTGGAAGAAGTGGTGGGATAGCAACAAGTTGGAGGAGTTCTTTCTCTTTTATGAAAAGAGATCTGTTATCGTCTGTCAGCGATGAAGAAAGTTAAAATTCCAGAAACACAAAACCTTGGCTCCCAAACACAGTGTCCAGGGCCAAAAATGTAACAGTGAAATTTCACAGAATATTGGGGCATCTTTCATTTCCTCCTTAACCTCTGATTGAACTAAAATGTCAGCCCTTGACCAAGGAGTAGGATCCAAAGTGGGCAAAATGTGGCACATGACGTCTTTATCACAATCAACATGTATATCACAGCGAACAAACATAAAGTACATTTTCCCTAATACGTTTTGCAAAAAGCCACATTTTTTGACTGACCTATAAAGTTACTGACAACACTGCACATTAACAAGAAGAGAGGGAGTAGATGAACTGTACACAAGCCGTCTTGAAATAACGTCACGTCTGTCACCTCCTCTGATTTCGTTTCAACTCTCCTCTGTGCAAAAGTCGAGTTCCTTTCAACTGTCTGAGGAGAATGGCAGTGAGGAGACGTCCTGTCAGTACTTTTACCACAAGAATTCATTTCCTGAATAGTGGGCTTACATGTCGTTCATGGCATTACAGTGAAGGGATGAGGGAACAGCTGGACAGGACTGGAGGGATGAGATCGGTCAAGTAGGCCCATAAGCTCTCTCAAACACACACACACACACACACACACACACACACACACACACACACACACACACACACACACACACATACACACACACACACACACACACAGCAGAGGTAACTCTGGGTCTTCAGTTCCTGTGGCTGTCCTCATGAGATCCATTTTCATCATAGCGCTTGATGGTTTTCGGTGACTGCACTGCACTTGAAGAAACTATCAAAGTTCTTGAAATGTTCCAGATTGACTGACCTTCATGTCTAAAAGCAGGGGTGCAAACTTTTTATCTCAAGGGCCACATTCAGCTTTTTAAACCATGTGAGGGGCCAAATACTATATGTTTGACAAAGCATATGAAGCCTTTGTTCACATTGACCCAGAACTACTAGTGTATTTTAGGTTTACATATGTTGCTAAGATTGCAGAACTATTCAGTCACTGTACCATCTCTAACCCTTCTAAAGTACAATGCGACTCACAGCCACAAAAATAAACATGAAAAAGCATGTTTATATAACTAGAAACTGTAGATGTCTGATACAGCACTCTAAAAACCATCTCCACTACTAAAGTACAATCTGAGTGACACAAATAAGAGCAAAATGTACACTACTGTTCAAAAGTTTGGGGTCACTTAGAAATGTCCTTGTTTTTTTAAAGAAAAGCAATTCTTTGGTCCATTAAAATAACATCAAATTGATCCAAAATACGGTGTAGACATTATTAATGTTGCAAATGACTATTGTAGCTGGAAATGCAGATTTTTTATGGAATATCTGCATAGGCGTACAGAGGCCCATTATCAGCAACCATCACTCCTGTGTTCCAATGGCACATTGTGTTAGCTAATCCAAGTTCATAATTTTTAAAGCCTAATTGATCATTAGAAAACTATTTTGCAATGATGTTAGCACCGCTGAAAACTGTTGTCCTGATTAAAGAGGCAATAAAACTGGCCTACTTTATACTAGTTGAGTATCTGGAACATCAACATTTGTGGGTTCGATTACAGGCTCAAAATAGCCAGAAACAAAGAGTTTTCTTCTGAAATTTGTCAGTCTATTCTTGTTCTGAGAAATGAAGGCTACTCCATGCGAGAAATTGCCAAGAAACTGAAGATCTTGTGCAGCGCTGTGTACTTCTCCCTTCACAGACCAGCGAAAACTGTCTCTAACCAGAATAAAAAGAGGAGTGGGAGGCCCCGGTGCACAACTGAGCAAGAGGACAAGTACATGGACGAGTACATTAGAGTGTCTAGTTTGAGAAACAGACGCCTCAAGTCCTCAACTGGCAGCTTCATTAAATAGTTCCCGCAAAACACCAGTCTCAAAGTCAAGAGTGAAGAGGCAACATGGGGATGCTGGCCTTCCTAGGCAGGGTTGCAAAGAAAAAGCCATATAACAGACTGGCCATTAAGAAGAAAAGAGTGAGATGGGCAAAAAAACATTCACTGGACAGAGGTACTCTGCCTAGAAGGCCAGCATCCCAGAGTCGCCTCTTCAATGTTCAATGCTTTTCTTTCAAAAACAAGGACATTTCTAAGTGACCCCAAACTTTAAACTGTAGTGTATATCATTTGAGTTCATACTGAATTACCTGTTTATGACAGCATATTATGGAGCAGTTCTCAATTCACATCCACACTAAAACAGAAGATTGTGAGCCACATAGAGTGTACATAAAACAACATGAATTAAACCTCTACAGGTTTGTGTCTCGTCCACGGGACTGCAGAGCTAACGTAGGCTAATGCAAATAGCATGAGGTTGTAAGTAACAAGAACATTTCCCATGACATAGACATATCTGATATTGGCAGAAATATTAACAAGAATTTAAGCTAACTGCACTGCCCAATTTGCTATTACAGTAAAATAATACCATGCTATTGTTAGAGAATGCACAATCTTGAACATTTGGGCAGTCGTGATAGAATACTTTGAACATACACTGCTGTCATCTAGTGGCCAAAATCTTAATTGCACATGGGCAGGAATAATACATTATGGCCTTTCTCAAAACAAATGACAAATCCATAATTGTGCTGTGTTATCCGGTGCAAATGTGTAGATGGACTACTTCAGCGGGATGTAGCTATCACTCACAGCCACATTTTAATCTTTGAGTCCTTGAACATTTGGTTGTTTACATACAATTTAACGTCCATTAGACAAACATTCTGCTTCTCTGCTTGGAGCCTTTTGAAAATGGGGTACAAGAAATGTTGTCACGCTAATATTTCATGGGCAAATTGTTTATTAAGAGAGAACAGGGTGTTCTTCAGTTCCCTACCCTGTTGTAACAAGGCAAATTTCCTTTTGCAGTGAATTAGCATAGCTACGATCGGACAGGCCCTCCTCCTCCCTCTGCCACCAAAACGGTGAGCGCTTTGAAAATCAATGTATCCACCTCTTCGTTCGTCATCTTGAAATTACGTTTCATGAACACCTTGACTTTTTCCTCCGTTTACTGATAGTTTTCATTTTCATCCTCCTTTTTCCCATTCGAGCAATATTATTCTTCACACTTCACACTTTAAATCAAGTAATTCAGCTGTCATTGTTTTATTATCATACCGTAGCCTCTCTGTGGTGTAGTTAAGAAAGTCCACGTTAGTTTTCAATATCTTATTTTCCGCTCGTATTTCATCCATCATTTTATTACTGTAATCCATTTTTGTCTTTAAGGCCTCAACCTCCCCCAGTAGCCCAGGCAATAGATCCAGTTTTTTTAACTGCTCGCTCATACTTGTAAGCAATGCTCTATCTTCTGGAGATACAGTTATAAAAATGTCCCCCTCCAATGTTACATTTGGAATTTTAGATGGCGGCTTCCCTTCTCACAGAGCTCGAAGGAAAGGTCTTCTCTTCTTCACTGTCATGTATCTAATAAGTCAATCATATCAAAACGCTGATCAATAAATAGTTCAAGGTTCTCTATATTATTCATAATGTTTGTTTCGCAGTTATCAGCGAATCCTCCATTTCTATGATTAATTCATGGGACAAGCTGTGCCTACAACTGTGCCACCTGCCATGTCATCAACCACCTGACGTTCTATAACACGGAGCATGGACTCACTCTTTGTGCAATAATAGTGTTTCACATGGTTTTTCAATGACTATCTCATATATGTACCCCACACATACAATTATCTGTAAGGTCCCTCAGTCGAACAGTGAATTTCAAACACAGATTCATCCACAAAGAACAGGGAGGTTTTCAAATGTCTCACAAAGAAGGGTAACTATTGATAGATGGGTAAAAAAACAAACAGACATTCAATATCCCTTTGAGCAAGATGAGGTTATTAATTATACTTTGTATGGTGTGTCAATACACCCAGTCACTACAAAGATAAAGGTGTCCATCCTAACTCAGTTACCGGACAGGAAGGGAATCACTCAGGGATTTCACCATGAAGACAATGGGGACTTTAAAACACTTACAGAGTTTTATAGCTGTGATAGGAGAAAACCTAGGATGATGCAACAACATTGTAGGTACTCCACAATACTAACCTAATTGAAATAGTGAAAAGAAGGAAGGCTGTACATAATACAAAATATTCCAAAACAACCATCCTGGTTGTAACAAGGTACTAAAGTAATACTGCAAAAACGTGACAAAGCAATTAAGTTATTGTCCTGAATATGTTTGGGCTAAATCTAATACAACACATAACTAAGGACCACTCTCCATATTTTCAAGCATAGTGGTGCCTGCATCATGTTATGGGTATTCTTGTAATTGTTAAGGACTGGGAAGTTTTTCAAGATAAAAAAAGGCACAGGCAAAGTCCTAGAGCAAAACCTGGTTCAGTCTGCTTTCCACCAGACACTGTAAGATTAATTCACATTTCAGCAGGACAATAACCTAAAACAGAAGGCCAAATCTACACTAGCATTTCTTACTAAGAAGACTGCAGAATAATTTTGAAGAATTTGAAGAATTTGGAAAATGTAGCACAATCCAGGTGTGGGATCCAGAAAGACTGGCACAGCTCTCGTTTGTAGAAGGAGACCAAGGCGCAGCGTGCGTAGAGTTCCATATATTTTTAATAAATCGAAACTCATAAAAACAAAAACAATAAAGCAAAAACGAAACGTGAAGCTACTGGTGTGCACAAAGGCAACTAACTGTAGACAAGATCCCATGAATAACAATGGGGAAATGGCTACCTAAATATGATCCCCAATCAGAGACAACGATAAACAGCTGCCTCTGATTGGGAACCATATCAGGCCACCATAGAAATTACATTTCACATAGATGACCCACCCAAGTCACTATCACACCCCAACCAAAGCAAAGAATAAACAGCTTACTATGGTCAGGGTGTGACAGTACCCCCCTCCCCCACAAAGGTGCGGACTCCGACCGCAAAACCTGACTCAATAGGGAAGGGTCTAGGTGGGTACCTATGAAGGATGACACAGGGCGCCGGGGGTGGCTCCGGTCTATAGAGGAGATTAGGGAGAGAACATCCTGGACTTGGGATGACATTATAGCAGGAGAGGGGAGGTAGGCCACAGAAACCCCAAGAACATGTCGCGGGGGCACATGGAGCAGTCGGTGGTGCCGAGGAGTGAACCAAAGCCAGTCTGGGAGAAGAAGGGGAATTTGGAGGAGAGAGAAATGGGAGAGTTGTTGAGTTGGTGGAGGATACACGGATTTGGAATAAAGGAACGTGTTGTCAGTTTAGTGCCACCAGTTTAGTGTTCCAACTACAGAACAATTGATGCTCGGCTCTCCCCAGGTCTCAAGTGCATCTTCACAACCCAGTGTGTCCTGTTCCTGCTCCTCACACTCTCCCTCCAGTGAGCCTTCCACAGTCAGTTGTGTCCTGTTCCTGAGCCTGTCCCTCCAGTGAGCCTCCACAGTCCAGCCTGTCAGCCTGTACGGTCCCCAGTCCAGAGCCTGCAGCGACGGTCCCCAGTCCAGAGCCTGCAGCGACGGTCCCCAGTCCGGAGCCTGCAGCGATGGTCTCCAGTCCGGAGCCTGCAGCGATGGTCTCCAGTCCGGAGCCTGCAGCGACGGTCCCCAGTCCAGAGCCTATAGCGACGGTCCCCAGTCCGGAGCCTCCAGCGACAATCTACGGTCTGGAGGCCCCGGCGACAATCCCTGCACCAGAGGCGCCCCTGAAGTGGGGGGAGCCTCAATCGTCCCGCACCGGAGCCTCCACCGAGAGTAGATGCCCACCCGGACCCTCCCCTACAGGTTCAGGTTTGGGGCGGGGGGGGTACTGTCACTGACCTTAGAGATCCTCATTATTCTCTATGTTTGTTTAGGTCAGGGTGTGACTCGGGTGGGAAAGTCTATGTTTTCTATTTCTTTGTTTTTGGCTGTGTGTGGTTCCCAATCAGAGGCAGCTGTCTACCGTTGTCTCTCATTGGGGATCATATATAAGTTGTCATTTTCCTTTTGGGTTTTTTGGGATCTTGTTTTCTTTTTAGTGTCTGTACCTGACAGAACTGTGCGCTTTCGTTTTCACTTTGGTTATTTTGTTTGAGTGTTTTTTGAATAATAATAATAGTAAAAATCACGAACACTTTCCACGCTGCGCTTTCGTCCACTCCTTTCGATGAGAGCCATTACAAAGACTCACAGCTGTAGTCGCTGCCAAAGCTGATTCTAACGTGTATTCACTCAGGGGGTTGAGCGCTTATATAATCAAGATAGTATTTTTGCACGTTTTTTTTATATATATTTTTCATTATCTTCCACTTTGACATCACATAGTACTTTGTGTAGATCTTTGACCAAAAAAATGACAATTAAATCCATGTTTTGAAAAGATTATGGGCGTGAATACTTTCTGAAGGCACAATATCCCTTGTGACTACAGATTACAATTTGCTGTAAGTCTAATATTACCCTGAAGCTGAACTGTAAACAATAAACAGTATCCTATCTATACACTTGAATTTGCTGTCAATAGCTTTATGGTAGTCTTGTAAACAATGGGAAGGCAGATGCAGAGTAGAGCTGCACTCACATTGTTTAAAACACTCCCAAGTGGCTACTTCAAGACAAGAGCAGGAAACATAGACTAAATTACCCACAAACAACCTACTGTTGATGTCACATCCTGATCTGTTTAAAATGTCTTGTACTTGACTCCACCCTCCACCAGATGTCTCCCATTTGCCCCTATTATCTCCTGTGTATATATACATGAATTTTATTTTTGTCTGGCTAGTTCGTCTTGTTCCGTCAAGTCCTACTGTACCAGCGTGTATCCTGTGCTCTAATTTTTGTTTACCCTAGTCTTCGCAGTTTTGACCATTCTGCCTGCCCTGACCCAGCCTGCCGCTCTGTACCTTACTGACTCTGCCCTGGATTACTGACCTCTGCCTGCCCTTCACCTGTCGCTTACCTGCCCACTGTTTTGCAAATAAACATCTGTGATTTGAGCTGTCTGTATCTGGGTCTTGTCCTGATAGTGTGGACTGGCCGTGACTGACCCAGCAGACTCGGACCAGCGCTGTGATGCCATCTCCTCCCACAGAGCCACCATTGGAAGACACGAGGAGTTACTTCACAACCTTATTGAAGGATTCCAGACCTTGGCGAATTCCACAATCAAGCTTTCCATACATTGCAGGAGCAAGCCCGAGGATTGTCTATTAGACAGCCGTCCACTACCGTAACCTCACGGCCTCTCAGTATCCCCGCTGTCAGCAGCACGTCCCCCCAGCCTACACTGGCTTCCTGAGAACCCTGCTTACCTCTTCCGGAACACTTTGCTGGAGATTCAGGGAACTGTCAGGTGTTTCTCTCCCAGTGCTCCCTCATCTTTGAGCTACAGCCCTCTTATTTACCCTCGGACAGGTCAAAGGTAGTCTACCTTATAACACCGATGTCCGGGTGGGCTCTCGCCTGAGTTACGGCAGTGTGGGAGCAACAAGCCACCGTGTGTTTCAGTCTAGAGGAGTTCATGGTAGACGTGAAGAAAGTGTTTGATTCTCTTGGCCGAGAGAGAGGCTGCTTGGAATCTACTCCAGCTACGCCAAGAATCCCGTAGTGTGGCAGACTGCGCGGTCGATTTCTGCACGTTGGCCACCGAGAGTGCCTGGAACCCAGGAACCCTGTCCAACACATTCCTTCACGGGTTATCCGAGGAGTTGAAAGACGAGCTGCGCATCGATTTCGACTCTCTCATCGCCTTGACCATCTGGATTGTTGGCGACTATGGAAGTCTGCCGACTCGTCTCCTCCGGAGCCTATGCAACTTGGCAGAGCTAGATTGTCTCCTGCCAAATGGTTACACAGACTGAACACCAAGAGCTGTCTGAATTGTGGGATTACAGGTCATTACATTGCTACCTGTCCTGTAAAAAGACCCAGCTCATCAGTAGGTATGAGAACGCTTGTGGACATTACTGAGAATGTCCGGTCTCCCCTTACTCGTATCCCTCTCCATGCCATCCTTTTGTGGGGTGACCGGTCCTCTCCAGGTACTCATTGACTCTGGGGCCGACGAGAGTTTTATAAACTACCCTGGTGTCTGAGCTGGGAATCCCCACTCAATCCCTCTCCATTCCCATGGACGTCAGAGTGCTGGATGGGTGTTCGATTGGCAGAGTCATTTATAACATGATTCCTAACAACCTGCGAGTGTCAGGCAACCACAGCGAGTCGATCCAGTATCTACTCATCGATTCTTCGTTGTGTTAGATAACCCGTCGTGTTAGTTTTTGTTGTTGTATATCTGGTCTTTTGAAGGGCATTCTACACACACATGCGGACAGGCACAGCAGTACAGACACAGACGTGCACACACACACACACACACACACACACACACACACACACACACACACACACGCACACACACACACGCACGCACGCACACACACACACACACACACACGCACGCACGCACGCACGCACGCACACACACACACACACACACACACACACACACACACACACACACGCACACACACACACACACACACACACACACACGCACACACTGTATGCATACCAGGGTTGGGTTCAATTCTAAATTGAGCTACGAATTACTCTTTCAGTCCAATTCTATTATTGCATTCGAATTGCCACTCCCCACAGGAAGCAGAATTTAAACGGTTCACTCCCCACAGGAAGCAGAATTTAAACGGTTCACTCCCCCAGGAAGCAGAATTTAAACGGTTCACTCCCCACAGGAAGCAGAATTTGAATTCAATCTGAAATTAAGGAAATACATTTTAATTCAATTAACTTAAAATGGCTTATTTTTTTTACACATCACCATAATAATGTTTATTTTGACATCATGTATGGTTACCAATACCATGTAGCATAAGGTTGAAACACTTCAGACCTAAAACTATTTTGAATAATTACATTGGTCTGGAAATATTCTAAGATCATGTTGTCTATAATCTTGTTTTTAAATATCAGAAAAAAATAATTTCCCAGATTACATTAGATCAAACACTGCAGTATAAAGGGAACAATCTAACATCTCATAATAGAAAAATACATTCTGAAATGTAAAATTGACCCAACAGTGGCACGCCCATCAGAGTCCCCACAGCATCACACCAATTGGGGCATCAGGCCCTCAGCCCCTCACTGGGAAATAACCCACTGTCCAGCCAGCAGGCCGGGAAACATGGCGACCAGTGTGAAGGGAGTAGGTTATAGAGGGGCCGGGGGCTGTGAGACTGTGTCTGTCACGCTTAAGATCACAACAACCCAATCTGTTCCTTTGATCCTGAGGGGAATTCAAACCCTGAACAGAGGCTGGACTGTAACAGTGGGGAGTGGGGAGTGACGTGTCATACCAGTGGCTCTAACGTGTCAAAATTCTGATATGGCTTAGAGACTATAGCGGCCGCCAGGCCATCTGTTGTGTTAGAATAGTGGAGGCTTGAAATAAACCACTAAAAGGTCTGGAAAGCTTGTCAGATTTGTGAGATCATGACACCAGAGAATGTATCACACTTTCAATGTAGGTGCAGTGAATTGTATCAATGCGCAAATCAAACAAGGGCTCGATCTCCCAAAAGTATCTTAAGGCTAAGGTAATTTTAGAACCATAGGATGCTATGGTTCTAACGTTGAAATAAGCCTAAATAAAATAAAATAAAACTTTATTTATACAGGACATTTCAGACATGGATCCAGTGGAGGCTGCGGGGGAGGAGCTATACGAGAACAGGCTGTAATGTCTGGAACGGAATTAAAGGAATGGAGTCAAACTTTGTTTCCATATGTATGATGTGTTTGATACCGTTCCATTGATTCCATTCCAGCCATTACACTGAGCTGTTCCTCCTGTAGCTCCTCCCACCAGCCTCCACAACATGGAATGCAATGCAATGTGCTTTACAGGAAAAAACTAAGAAAATAAAACATTTAATATTTACCACACAACAAACATGAGATTTAAAAAAACAAAAGAATGACACAAACTGAACAACTAAAAAGCATCTTAAGGAAAAGAAAATATATTTTAAATATATCCATAGTTTCGGGCCCCCCTCAGGTTCTATGGCAGTCTATTCCAGAGGCTGGGGGCATAATTACTAAAGGCTGCCTCTCCATGCCTCCTATGCTTTGGGATAAGATGCTTTTGACAATGTACAATATCAAAACATCACATTATAATACAATAAAATTAGCTCTTATTGTGATGCTAGTACACAATGTTCAATTTGATGTTTCTATTTAGCTGTTGGAAAAATAAAACCTTCCATTCGACGCAGTGGAGGCTGCCCATGATAATGGCTGGAACAGCGCAAATGGAATGGTATCAAACACATGGAAACCATGAAAACCATGTGTTTAATGTATTCGATACTATTCCACCTTCAGCCATTACCAAAAGTCCGTCCTCCCCAATTAAGGTGCCACCAACCTCCTGTGCATTCGAGGGATGAGTAAAACAAAAATTACATGACAATAGATAGTCTGAGTCATCTCCCAACGGGCATAGATTGATTTTAATTTGGCAAACAGTTTGTGTGTATAAATATTCATAACCCACCTTGAAAAGGCATAGAGGGCTTTGTAGCCCCAGTCAATAGAGACAGGCCTTCATTCCCTCCCTTTACCAAAGCAGCTGGGCTTAGACCCACTTCCAGCACACAACCTTTACAGCCTGAAACAAAGATTTGCACAATTAACTACTTTTAAATGTCACCCACTACCAAATCTGCATATCAACACCAGACCTAGAATAGAAATTAGGATGTTTTTGAAATAGTATTTTTTTCTTACAATTTTCCCCAAATGGGGTTCTGTCTCTGGTTTTAGGAGAGAGAGACATGTAAATGTCAACATATCTGGTAGCGGTACCTTCTGCTGCTAATTAACCTTTGTGGATATGTGGGACTATAAGCCCATCTCTGGCTAAACACTGCAGTTAACACCACCCTGAGAGACAGAACCAATAACTGAGCTAGAGAGTGAGACAAGTAAACCAATGAGAGATCCGGGTGGGTGGTATTGAAATGAGAGAAACCAAGTTTGTTTTTTGGATAAGGTGTATGTGTCCCATCTGTAAACTGTTAGTAATGCTTGGGTTTGTTTTCTAAGCCATGTAATCTTCGTCTGAAAGCTGTTATTAAGCAGTACATAATTATTTTCTATTCTAATCTATTGCTTTTATTCTGGTAGTAGCAGTGAGTTAGAGACTAACCGTAAAAAAGCCAGCCCAAACCTGGCAGAGTCAGTGTGGATGCAAGAGTGGAAAGAAAAGTCATATTTAGTCAAGTAAGTCATACGTTCTGTGTAGTGAAAGGAGGTCAATTTGGGAACAAAGCGTAGCAATCCAAAACAAGTAGAGGAGTTAGTGCAGCTCCGAGTTTCTCTCTGGCGTTCCCAGTGCCTGTAAGGTTCCTAGCCAGTGTTTCTCCTCTGCATTCATGGCTCAAAGGCTCTCAACCCTCCACTACTCCACTGGAGACCTGAGTCAGTCTGTGTCGATTACAAAATAAACCTACTAACATCTTCTCTATTCATAAGCCTGCTTTTCCCTTACTGCAGAATCAATATAACTCAAAGCCCTGAAATACCACAACTAGCAAGGCAAACAAAATACCTCAGAACCTGTTTATTTTTAAAGGTTGAGAAATATTGAGATTAGCCGGGCCAAGGTTGGACAATTGATTGACATAATTTCCAGATGGAAGGAAGACTTTGGTTTTGGAGGGGGTTAGAGGTGAGCTGGGGGGAATGCCGAGGGGTTGGTTTTGGACGGGGTTAGGGGCAATGTTCCCTTTAAGCTGTGAGCATGCGCTCAGCTCCCCAGGTCTGCGCCACAGAAGAAATATCAGCTCACAGAGAAGCATAAGATTGAACTTCACTCAACTTTCTAGAGTTCCCCCCTTAGCTAATAGGGCTAGGCGTCCCGCCAGCAGGACACCTGTCGACAACTTCCGGTGAAATTGGAGGGCGCATAATTCAAATAAATAACCATAAAAAGTATGGATATTAAACATCTAGATACGTACAAGTGTCTTGTATCGCTTAAAAGCTTACATTCTTGTTATTAATCTAACTGCATTGCCCAATTTACAGTAGGCATTACAGCGAAAGCATGTCATGCGATTGTTAGAGGATGGCGCCCCACATCAAAACATTTTTCAACCAGGACAGGCTTCATAAAATCAAAAATAGCGATTATATGTTCACTTACTTTTTGAAAATCTTTCTCTGATTTGCAATTCAAAGGGTCCCAGCTACAACATGCATGGTCATTTGGTTAGATAAAATCCTTCTTTATATCCCAAAAAGTCTGTTTAGTTGACGCCATCGATTTGTGTAATCCACTCATTTAACATGCAGAGAAAGAAATCCAAACATCTACCGCTAAACTTTGTTGAAACAAGTCAAAATACATTTCTATTAAATCCTCAGGTACCTTAAAATGTCATTAAACTATAACATTTCGTACAGAAAGAAGTATGTTAAATAGGAAAACGATATCAGCAGGTGTGCGTCCTCTTCGCCACGTGCACAGACTGATTTGCAACTCTGACTCCCAGTACTAAAACTCCAAATTCTTCCTCGTTTGGGAAGAAACAAGCCTGAAACCAAAGACTGTTGACATCTCGTGGAAGCCATAGGAATAGTAATCTGGGAGCTGGAATTGCATATGTCCCATAGCATGGGCTCTCTAAACAAAAAAATCGGGGTTTAAAAAAAACATTTTTTCCTACCGTATCAATTGTGTTATAGTCTCATACATTATTCTAACATTTCCACAAACTTCAAAGTCTTTCCTATCCAATGGTACCAATTATATGCATATCCTGGCTTCTGGGCCTTAATAACAGACCATTTACTTTGGGCAGGTCTGTCAGACAGGAAGTGGAGAAAAATAGACCCTAGTCTGAAGAAGATATTATTAACACTATCAACTTTGACCTTTTGCCTTAGTTAACAAAACCAATTGACCTCCTTTCACTACACAGAACCTTTAAGGTAAGTGGACCCTCCGCAGACTGACTTAGGAAGAGGGGGAGTATGAGTACGAGGAAGACAGAAAGGGAGATAGAAGCAGGGATGGGGACATCTAGAAGCAGGGATGGGGACATCATAAATAGAAGCAGGGATGGGGACAGAAGAGGGGGTGAGGGGTAGAAAGAGAGAAAGTGAGAATAGGAAGGTGGAGGGTGAAAGACAAGGAATAATGAAAGGAACAAGGTAGAAAGAGTGAGAGAAGGAGAAAGAGAGCTGAGTGACAGTTCAGTAAAACTGGAAAGGGAGAGAGTGAACACAGCTCAACAGCCAAAGCAAAGCTGGCCGGGAGAGGTTACCCAAAATAATGAAACTGGTTTAGACTAGTTTCAGCAAGAAGCCAGGGTGGGATTTATTGTACACACACAGAGTTCAATGTAAAACAGAGTGAAAATAAGCCTTGAAACCACCCCTTTATTGGTTTGTTAGCTAGATAATATCAATGCTAGGGTTGCAAAAGTCTGGTAACTTTCCTCAAATTCCCCAAATCCCAGTTGGAAGATTCTTGGATATCCGTCTTATTCTTCCAGATTCCAGGAATCTTTAAACCCCTAATCAGTGACCTTGACAACTGACATGAGAAATGTGCTGTATGGTCATCGCTGATTCTTTTCAGCCCCTCATAAATGATTTAACAAACGGCATAAATATTTACTAAGTTTAATTACATTTCTCTCTGGCTCTTCCTGTGCTGACCACATGGCCATCCCCACTCAGTGGTGGCTCTTCCTGAGGGCACGCTCCTCTGAGGACATACGAGGTTAGTGAAAGCACCTTGATGAATATTGCAGAGGTCCGAGTTTCACCGAGACGTTGATGGAGTCCACCTCAATCAGTGAGTGAATCGATGGCACACACTCACATTTGCCGAGGCGCTAATTGGCGGCAGTAAAAATCCAGTAGGCTGTATATTTTACCTCTGTGGGGAAAATAGAGAAGGGGGAGAAATTGCTTATTTGTAGCGAGCAGAGCAGAGACATTAGAAACCACTGTCATTCTACAGCCAACAGCTAACCGGAGGGCCAAATTATTCATGCCCCGTTCTTGCCAGGGCTAATGCAACAGAAGACTAACTGTGCATATTGAGAACATTGTATTTCATAATGAGGCAGAACTAGAGAGAGAAGCTCTCGATCTGGAGAGTGAGACTTTGAACATTCTGACTATAGAAAACGTCAGACCCTTTGGCTTTTAAAGCAGCCTCTGTCAAGTCAATGTCATCGGTAACACTGAAATGAAAGTGTGTCTCTAAACACAGTGAATAACAATAAGAAACATAGAAGAAGATAAATGGCATTAACAAAGGGGGATGAATAATTGTGTGAAGAGTTCTCTCTCTCTTTAATGACATGAATTCTAGAGAGAGGGCAGAGCAGGGTCAGGGCCTTAGCACCACTGGAAACAAGCAAGAACCAATTTGTTTCTTGAACAGCGTTAGTCAGATATGAGGAGAAGAGGTGAGGGATGTGTAAGAAGATGTGATATCAGGAAGAGGTGAGGACAGAAAGGCTCTTTGAGGAAATTAGCCTGCTAGCCCCTCACACACTCACAGGCCAACTTGTAGACTGGCCACACATTCTAAACTGCTTCTTACTCTACAAACTACAAAGAACTACAATACTCACGTACAGCCATTTTGACAGGGGTATAAAATATATGAGCTATTTGATTATGATTAGGATAATAATTGACTAAGACTGCATAAATATTGTGTCATCATCTAAAATAATGGAGAAAAAAAACAGCAAATATTCAAAATAACAATACTATGCATTTCTGGCCAATCACAGATGACTCAGACTCAGACTGTCAGTAAAAGGGCGCGTTCCTCTGCCCAGGCGTTGGTGATGCATGCCAGACCTTACAAGGCCTGGATAGCTTCCCGGTTTCATGCTCCCACATTAAACAAACAAACACCCCGAGAGTGCAGATCGAGGAAGAGCTTGGTTTTGTTTGTTTGAAAAATGTGTTGTTTGAAAGTGTATTAGAAAGTTCTTGGTAGCAAGCTATCTTCTTAGTTTGTACCTCGCAACGTAATTGGCATCAGTTTCTGGGACTGCCTGTCTCTTTCCACTGATCCTACCGACCAAAGACGGGTCTGAGGAGTTATTTGGCATCGCAGCTAGCCTAGCTGCAAGCTAGCTGCATATCAAGCTAGCAAGTTTTTCTTGAACGCAGCCCACGTTTAGCCATTGTGGCTGGGACCGCGGATTGTCCCGGGTTTGTGGCTGTCTAGATCCCTACTGTTTATTGTTTTCAGTCTTTGCCGTGACCTGCCCTGTCTGGAACTGTGAGGTGTAGCAGTATAACCTACGTTGCTAGCTACCATGACAAAGACCAAAGCCGGTGGGAGTACTGTTGAGAATGGTGGTGTCTCTCTATCACAAGTGAAGGATCTTTTAAATGAACAAAAGAGACCTACAAGCAGTTGTTACAACAAGAAAATATAATCAAGTGTTTTGTCCAAATACTGTATTTGTGGATTCTACTAATAAAAGAATGGACGACCTAACCAGAGAGGTCCAGGACCTGAAGAACAGTTTGCAGTTCTCCCAGGGTCAGCTCAATGAGTTGAAACAGGACAACGGCAAGATGACAGCAGTCTGTAAGTCATTGAGAGAGGACATCAGTTCTGTGTGTGAATCCATGATAACAATGACAGATAAATCTCGAGGGACTATCAAGGCAGAACAACATGCTTGTGGAAGGTATTGTAGAATCTCCACATGAGACTTGCATGGAGTCTGAGGGAATGATCTCTGAGAAATTGAAGATGGACCACAGGAAGATTGAGGTGAAGTGTGCCCACAGAACTGGAAAACCCACCACTGGCCCAGGTGATAGGCCCAGGCCAGTAGTGGTCAAGTTCTTGAGGTTCAAGGTAGCTGTTCTGGAAAGAGCCAAGAACTTGAGAGGAACATATATCTTCCTCAACGAGGACTATCCTGAAGCTGTGGAGCCAGAAGAGGAAAGAACTGATCCCAGCCATGAAAGCTGCCAGAGTGCGTGAGGACATTGCTTACATCTTCTATGACAGGCTCATTGTCCACCCTCCCTCCCAGAAGCCTGGAAGGGATGAGAGAGCCAAGCCTATGGGTTTGTGGACTGCTGAATGTGTATTTTTTTCTCTTGCTTTGTTTTCTCTTTTTTTATCTCTGATAAACTCATAAAGATCTGCCCCCTTTCTTTAAATATTCGCCTAAAATGACATATCCAAATCTAACTGCCTGTATCGTAGGCCCTGAAGGATATGCAGATTATTGCTACCATTTGAAAGGAAACACTTTGAAGTTTTGGAAATGTGAAAGGAATGTAGGATAATAATACACAATAGATATGGTAAAAGACAATACCACAAAAAAAACGTTCTAATGTATTTTTTTGTACCATCATCTTTGAAATGCAAGAGAAAGACCATAATATTTTATTCCAGCCCAGGTGCAATTTAGAGTTTGGACACTAGAGGGCAGCAGTGTATGTGCAAAGTGTTAGACTGATCAAATGAACCATTTCATTTCTGTTCAAAATGTTGTATCAAGACATCCCAAATTTGCCTAATTTGTTTATTAATAACTTTTACTGTTCAAAATTGTGCTCTCTCCACAAACATTTACATTTACATTTTACATTTAAGTCATTTAGCAGACGCTCTTATCCAGAGCGACTTACAAATTGGTGAATTCACCTTCTGACATCCAGTGGAACAGCCACTTACAATAGTGCATGGTATTATTTCACTGTAATAGCAACAGCGAATTGGACAGTGCAGTTAGATTAACAATAATTGAAGCTTTCTGCCAGTATCAGATATGTCTATTTCTTGGGAAATATTCTTGTTACTTATAACTTCATGCTAATCACATTAGCCTACGTCAGCTTAACCGTCCCGTGGACTCAAGAAGGGCTGAAAATGCCCATATGAATATATGTAGCCTTAGAAATAAGGTTTATGAAATCAATAACTTGCAAAAATCAGACAGCATTCATATATTATCAATTTCTGAGACTGATTTAGATAATTCATTTGATGATACAGCAGTAGCAATACAAGGATATAACATCTATAGAAGAGACATAAATGCATATTGGGGAGGTGTTGCTGTATATATTCAGAGCCATATCCCTGTAATGCTTAGAGAAGATCTTATGTCAAGTGTTATTGAAGTATTGCGGACGCAGGTTTACTTGGCACATCTAAAGCCTTGTATATTGGAGTGTTGCTATAGGCCACCAAGTGTGAACAGTCAGTATCTAAATAATGTGTGAAATGCTTGATAGTGTATGTGATGTAAACAGAGAGGTCTACTTTCCTGGGGACCTGAATATTGACTGGTTTTCATCAATCTGTCCTCTTAAGAGGAAGCTTCTTACTGTAACCTGTAACCAGTAATCTTGTTCAGGTTATTAATCAACCTACCAAGGTGTTTACAAACACTACAAGAACAAGATCATCCACATGTATCGATCACATTTGAACTAATACTGTAGAACTTTCTCTAAAGCTGTATCCGTACACATTGGATGCTGTGATATAGTGACTATTTCCAGAAAAGCCAAAGATCCAACTGCTGGGCCTAAAATAGTTTTTAAGAGATCATATAAAAGATTTTCCTGTGACTCTTATGGAGATGATGTTAAAAATATTTCTTGGTCTGATGTGATTAAAGATCTTATTCTGTTGGCACTCCAAAAGGCCCCAGTTACATCACATATGGTCCTTCTGTTCGATAAAGTTCTTTATATCCATAAAAACTCAGTTTAGCTGGCGCGCTTCATTTAATAATCCACCTGTTTCCCTCCAAAATTCATACAAAATGAATCCCAAACATGACCAATAAACTTATCCAAACAAGTCAAACAATGTTTATATCAAACTTCAGTTACCCTAATATGTAAATAAATGATCAAATTTAAGACAGAGAATAGTCTGTTCATTACTGGAGATGAATAACAAAGAACGTGCTTTCACCCATGAGCATGGAAACACTACAGCAAAATGGGAGACACTTTGAAAAATTAAAAGTTCTAGCTAAATTTTTTTAAACACCAGCCTGAAACTCTTTCTAAAGACTGTTGACATCTAGCGGATGCCCTAGAAACTGCAATCTGGGAGGACTTAGCCTCATAATAAACATGAAAGCCATTGGAAACAGCAGAAGGCTGAATTGTTTTTTGGGGGGGTGGTTTATCCTCGTGGTTTCGCCTGTCAAATCAGTTCTGTTATACTCACAGACATCATTCAAGCAGTTTTAGAAACTTCAGAGTGTTTTCTATCGGAATCTACTAATGATATGCATATATTAGCTTCTGGGCTTGAGTAGCAGGCAGGCATGTCTGGGCACGCTTTTCATCCAAACGTGAAAATGCTGCCCCCTATCCCAAACAGGTTTTAACCTGCAGCTGGCCCAGAACAGAGTGGCACGTTTTGGTCTTATTTGTAATCAGAGGACTCATATAAATACTATGCATGCCAGTCTCTCTTGCCTAAGAGTTGAGGAGAGACTGACTGCATCACTTCTTCTTTTTATAGAAACATCAAAGGGTTGAAAATCCCAAATTGTTTGCACAGTCAAGTTACACACAGCTTTGACACACACACTTATCACACCAGACATGCAACCAGGGGTTTTTTCACAGTCCCCAAATCCAGAACAAATTCAAGAAAGTGTACAGTATTATATAGAGCCCTAATTGCATGGAACTTCTTTTCATCTCATATTGCTCAAATAAACAGCAAACCTGGTTTAAAAAAAACAGATAAAGCAACACCTCACGGAGTAACGCCTCTTCCCAATTTGACCTAGATAGTTTCTGTGTATGTATTGATATGTAGGCTGTGTGCCTTTAAAACAATTGATGTATTTCTATCCTTGAGCTGTTACTGTCTTTTGATGTTCTGTATTATGTCATTCTGTATTATGTGTCATGTTTTGTATGGACCCCAGGAAGAGAAGCTGCTGCTTTTGCAACAGCTAATGCTGATCCTAATAAAACACCAAATACCAAAGGGACAATATCCTCCTCTTGATCGTCAAAGACGGTGGACATATTGAATGACAGCTTTCAGTGCTTTGAGCGTGTCGCTAGCATGCTGGGAGGCAAGTCGTCGCCTTGTCTCTGATGCATGACTGCTGTGATACTAACAAAGTGCTGACCTTGAAATCACAAGTTTTGCCTGCAACGAGAGAGAGACAGGTTGATTGAGATGTGAGGGAGCTGCTGAATATTCACAGTATCAAGGTGTCACTCCCTGAGGAATGGATCCAGTTCTGCTACTAGGCCTTGGCATGCAACTGTAGTAATACATATCGAAACAGACTGGATGGTTCCAGGATTTTGACTTGTAACAAAAATATACTTAGTTATGCATTAATTTATATTATGATTTGATGTTGAGGAGGAAAACACTTCATGTAGCATGGGTAAAGATTAATTTCAAATGTCACTTTTAATGTTTCTTTCTTCTATCAAACACAGAAAGCAAAAAATATATACTTAAATAAGAGAAAAAGGGAGAGCTTTATAAGTAGTAGTGTTTTATTCATCTGTATGTAAATCCAGTCATTTACGGTTTCCTTAACAAATCAGGGATCAAGTGTCAACACCAAGCTGAGAAAAAGAAAGTTCATGTTGGGATTACAAGAAAAGGGGGTTCAACGAGGACTCGATCTGAAAGTCTTAACAGTCCCAATTCTTTGTTTCTGTAAAAGATTACAGTGCTACTTCAAAACTCAAAAAAGTACTAGCCTATACAGTCCAGTGACAGCTTCTAGAATAATAGTCCACTTGGTTCACGCCATAGAAAAGTTATTAGCATAATAAATTAACATTGACTGTTTTCAAAAGGGCATGTTTATACGTTCTGAGCCAGAATCTTAGATCCTATTGCTAACAAAGATATACCGTAAATGCATGGCTACACAAGTAATACTGCAAATATATGCAAAAAAAAAAACAATATTAGGTTACATAAAATCCCATGGTACAGTACAAATAAGGTGGAAATCACTGAACTTCTCTTACAGCCGACACAATCCAAACCATTGATTATTACACCATCCTAATTGTACAATATACATCATCATCATGAGAGAGAGAGAGAGAGAGAGAGAGAGAGAGAGAGAGAGAGAGAGAGAGAGAGAGAGAGAGAGAGAGAGGACACTAGACTACAAACCCAACAAACAGGGGACGTCCTGAGGACATTCAGAGACGTTAAGGGTTTCGGATGGAATCCCACTGACATTCTAAGAAGGTTGCTTGATGATCCCATAGCCACTCTCCAGGGGACCTTTGTCTAGTTCCCTGTACGCTCCTAGGACGTCACTGAGGACCATGTTAGGACCTTTTAGAACGTTCTCAGGACTTTCATTTGACTAGTATTTAGGAAGCCGCATGATGGTCCCAAGGGAACTTTCTCTGGGGGACATTTGTCTAGCTCCCTGTATGTTCACAGGATGTCACTGATTTTCATTTTACTAGTCCTTAGTACGTCTTGTGATGGTCCCACGGGGACATTCTCTGGGGGACTATTTTATCGTTCCCAATGTTTTTTGGATGTTGTATTATGGTTCACTGGAGGTTTGGTCTAGTTCCCGGTATGTCCCGCTGACATTCTTTGGACATTGTGTCATGGTCCCCTGGGGGATTTGTCTAGTTCCTGGTTTGTCCCAGGGACGTCCTCAAGTAGGTTGTTAGGACGTTCTTTGGACGCTGTGTCCTGGTCCCCTGGAAGTTTTAGTCAAGTGACGGTCACAGGTGTCAAAAAACATTAAAAGTAAAAAAATGTAATTGTATGTGGAACTAGACAAAAACCTCCTGGAGACCATCACATCACGTCCCAAGAACATTCAGGGGACCATGACAAAACATCGCAAGAAAGTCCTAAAAATGTCCTCGGGGACGTCCCGGGGGTAACTGGGAACTAGACAAAATATCCAGGAGACCATGACACAATATCCCAAGAACTGACTAAAAATATCCTCAGGGACCAACCGGGAACTAGACAAAGCCTCCAGGGGAACTAGACAAAGCCTCCAGGGGAACGTGACAAAGCCTCCAGGGGAACTAGACACAAAATCCAGGGGAACTAGACAAAGCCTCCAGGGGAACTAGACAAAGCCTCCAAGGGAACATGACAAAGCCTCCAGGGGAACGTGACAAAGCCTCCAGGGGAACTAGACAAAGCCTCCAGGGGAACGTGACAAAGCCTCCAGGGGAACTAGACACAACATCCAGGGGAACTAGACAAAGCCTCCAGGGGAACTAGACAAAGCCTCCAGGGGAACGTGACAAAGCCTCCAGGGGAACGTGACAAAGCCTCCAGGGGAACGTGACAAAGACTCCAGGGGAACTAGACACAACATCCAGGGGAACTAGACAAAGCCTCCAGGGGAACTAGACAAAGCCTCCAGGGGAACGTGACACGACATCCAGGGGAACTAGACACAACATCCAGGGGAACGTGACAAAGCCTCCAGGGGAACTAGACAAAGCCTCCAGGGGAACTAGACAAAGCCTCCAGGGGAACGTCACACGACATCCAGGGGAACTAGACACAACATCCAGGGGAACATGACACAACATCCAGGGGAACTAGACACAACATCCAGGGGAACATGACACAACCTCCAGGGGAACTAGACACAACCTCCAGGGGAACATGACACGACATCCAGGGGAACTAGACAAAGCCTCCAGGGGAACTAGACAAAGCCTCCAGGGGAACGTGACAAAGCCTCAAGGGGAACGTGACAAAGCCTCCAGGGGAACGTGACAAAGACTCCAGGGGAACTAGACACAACATCCAGGGGAACTAGACAAAGCCTCCAGGGGAACTAGACAAAGCCTCCCGGGGAACGTGACACGACATCCAGGGGAACTAGACACAACATCCAGGGGAACGTGACAAAGCCTCCAGGGGAACGTGACAAAGCCTCCAGGGGAACTAGACAAAGCCTCCAGGGGAACGTGACACGACATCCAGGGGAACGTGACAAAGCCTCCAGGGGAACTAGACACAACATCCAGGGGAACTAGACACAACATCCAGGGGAACTAGACACAACCTCCAGGGGAACTAGACACAACCTCCAGGGGAACGTGACACAACCTCCAGGGGAACTAGACACAACCTCCCGGGGAACTAGACACAACATCCAGGGGAACGTGACACAACATCCAGGGGAACTAGACACAACCTCCAGGGGAACTAGACACAACCTCCAGGGGAACTAGACACAACCTCCAGGGGAACTAGACACAACATCCAGGGGAACGTTACACAACATCCAGGGGAACTAGACACAACCTCCAGGGGAACTAGACAAAGCCTCCAGGGGAACGTGACACGACATCCAGGGGAACTAGACACAACCTCCCGGGGAACTAGACACAACATCCAGGGGAACGTGACACAACATCCAGGGGAATTAGACACAACCTCCAGGGGAACTAGACAAAGCCTCCAGGGGAACTAGACACAACATCCAGGGGAACTAGACACAACCTCCAGGGGAACTAGACACAACCTCCAGGGGAACTAGACACAACCTCCAGGGGAACGTGACACAACCTCCAGGGGAACGTGACACAACCTCCAGGGGAACGTGACACAACCTCCAGGGGAACTAGACACAACCTCCAGGGGAACTAGACACAACATCCAGGGGAACTAGACACAACATCCAGGGGAACTAGACACAACCTCCAGGGGAACTAGACACAACCTCCAGGGGAACGTGACACAACCTCCAGGGGAACTAGACACAACCTCCCGGGGAACTAGACACAACATCCAGGGGAACGTGACACAACATCCAGGGGAACTAGACACAACCTCCAGGGGAACTAGACACAACATCCAGGGGAACGTGACACAACATCCAGGGGAACTAGACACAACATCCAGGGGAACGTGACACAACATCCAGGGGAACTAGACACAAACTCCAGGGGAACTAGACAAAGCCTCCAGGGGAACGTGACACGACATCCAGGGGAACTAGACACAACCTCCCGGGGAACTAGACACAACATCCAGGGGAACGTGACACAACATCCAGGGGAATTAGACACAACCTCCAGGGGAACTAGACACAACATCCAGGGGAACTAGACACAACATCCAGGGGAATTAGACACAACATCCAGGGGAACTAGACACAACATCCAGGGGAACTAGACACAACCTCCAGGGGAACGTGACACGACATCCAGGGGAACTAGACACAACCTCCAGGGGAACTAGACACAACCTCCAGGGGAACTAGACACAACCTCCAGGGGAACGTGACACAACCTCCAGGGGAACGTTACACAACCTCCAGGGCAACGTGACACAACCTCCAGGGGAACTAGACACAACCTCCCGGGGAACTAGACACAACATCCAGGGGAACGTGACACAACATCCAGGGGAACTAGACACAACCTCCAGGGGAACTATACAAAGCCTCCAGGGGAACTAGACATAACATCCAGGGGAACTAGACACAACATCCAGGGGAACTAGACACAACATCCAGGGGAACTAGACACAACCTCCAGGGGAACGTGACACGACATCCAGGGGAACTAGACACAACCTCCAGGGAAACTAGACACAACCTCCAGGGGAACTAGACACAACCTCCAGGGGAACTAGACACAACCTCCAGGGGAACTAGACACAACCTCCAGGGGAACGTGACACAACCTCCAGGGGAACGTGACACAACCTCCAGGGGAACTAGACACAACCTCCAGGGGAACTAGACACAACATCCAGGGGAACTAGACACAACATCCAGGGGAACTAGACACAACCTCCAGGGGAACTAGACACAACCTCAAGGGGAACGTGACACAACCTCCAGGGGAACTAGACACAACCTCCCGGGGAACTAGACACAACATCCAGGGGAACGTGACACAACATCCAGGGGAACTAGACACAACCTCCAGGGGAACTAGACACAACCTCCAGGGGAACTAGACACAACCTCCAGGGGAACTAGACACAACATCCAGGGGAACGTTACACAACATCCAGGGGAACTAGACACAACCTCCAGGGGAACTAGACAAAGCCTCCAGGGGAACGTGACACGACATCCAGGGGAACTAGACACAACCTCCCGGGGAACTAGACACAACATCCAGGGGAACGTGACACAACATCCAGGGGAATTAGACACAACCTCCAGGGGAACTAGACAAAGCCTCCAGGGGAACTAGACACAACATCCAGGGGAACTAGACACAACCTCCAGGGGAACTAGACACAACCTCCAGGGGAACTAGACACAACCTCCAGGGGAACGTGACACAACCTCCAGGGGAATGTGACACAACCTCCAGGGGTCAAACCTCCAGGGAACTAGACACAACCTCCAGGGGAACTGACACAACATCCAGGGGAACTAGACACAACATCCAGGGGAACTAGACACAACCTCCAGGGGAACTAGACACAACCTCCAGGGGAACTAGACACAACCTCCAGGGGAACTAGACACAACCTCCCGGGGAACTAGACACAACATCCAGGGGAACGTGACACAACATCCAGGGGAACTAGACACAACCTCCAGGGGAACTAGACACAACATCCAGGGGAACGTGACACAACCTCCAGGGGAACTAGAAACAACATCCAGGGGAACTAGACACAACCTCCAGGGGAACTAGACACAACATCCAGGGGAACTAGACACAACATCCAGGGGAACTAGACACAACATCCAGGGGAACTAGACACAACCTCCAGGGGAACGTGACACGACATCCAGGGGAACTAGACACAACCTCCAGGGGAACATGACACAACCTCCAAGGGAACTAGACACAACATCCAGGGGAACTAGACACAACCTCCAGGGGAACGTGACACAACCTCCAGGGGAACGTGACACGACATCCAGGGGAACTAGACACAACCTCCAGGGGAACATGACACAACCTCCAGGGGAACTAGACACAACCTCCAGGGGAACTAGACACAACCTCCAGGGGAACATGACACAACCTCCAGGGGAACTAGACACAACATCCAGGGGAACTAGACACAACCTCCAGGGGAACGTGACACGACATCCAGGGGAACGTGACACGACATCCAGCGGAACTAGACACAACATCCAGGGGAACTAGACACAACATCCAGGGGAACGTGACACAACATCCAGGGGAACTAGACACAACCTCCAGGGGAACTAGACAAAGCCTCCAGGGGAACGTGACACGACATCCAGGGGAACTAGACACAACATCCAGGGGAACGTGACACGACATCCAGTGGAACGTGACATGACATCCAGGGGAACTAGACACAACATCCAGGGGAACTAGACACAACCTCCAGGGGAACGTGACACAACCTCCAGGGGAACTAGACACAACATCCAGGGGAACATGACACAACATCCAGTGGAACTAGACACAACCTCCAGGGGAACTAGACACGACATCCAGGGGAACGTGACACAACCTCCAGGGGAACGTGACACAACCTCCAGGGGAACTAGACACAACATCCAGGGGAACTAGACACAACATCCAGGGGAACATGACACAACATCCAGGGGAACGTGACACAACCTCCAGGGGAACGTGACACAACCTCCAGGGGAACTAGACACAACCTCCAGGGGAACTAGACACAACATCCAGGGTAACTAGACACAACATCCAGGGGAACATGACACAACCTCCAGGGGAACGTGACACAACCTCCAGGGGAACATGACACGACGTCCAAAGAACACAGTAAAAATTATACAACTTCCCAAGAATGTCCTAAAAACATACTGTGGGATGTCCCTGGGACTAACCGGAAACTAGACAACACCTCCAGGGGACCTTGACCCACCACCTTACTTTAGGTGGCCATGTTGTGTCATCCTGAGGACGTCCTAATGACTTATTATTATTTGAAGGGAACTCTGACTCATTTACATTAATTTTCTTAACATGTAGAACATGGACAGTCGTCTTCAAGACAATGTTTCTGTCAGAAGTAGTGATCCTTTCTTCATCCTGGCAAGTCATTGAGAACAAATTGTCTTTTACAATAATGACTTTAAAGTGTTTACATCAGTCCGTATAGAGTGTATCTCTAATGTTCAGTGCTGAGCGACTACTTCTTTAGAACATGCTGAGCTCTTCGGTGTAGGCAGAAGTTGTCGCTAACCACAGGTCCAGTGTCAGATATTGATTCATCTCACTTACGTTTAAGATTAGGATAAGGGGTTCAATCATCTGATCCTAGATCTGCCAGGGCAACTTCTACCTTGAGCTCACTGTGTACTTAACTGTGACTGTAACAACAATTAGGGATGGTAGTCAAACCTGCACTGCACCAACCAACATACAACACTGCATGAAAATGATTCGCTCCTGTGCCACACACATGTTCATCAACTGTGTGCATAAGACATTTACTAGATGAAACAAAAACATATTTAGATTTGTAATGAAAACAATATTTCCTTGCAGAACTCCCATTGTGTAGCTTGAATGAATGTGGCCTTGAATCTCTGAAGTGTACCATTGTATCAGGGAGTCACAGCCTTAGTCCATCAGAATGGGCTTTGTTCCCTACTAGGACCATTATAATATAATAGGTAAGCCACAAGTTTTACCTGGCAATTATTGACTGGCCTATAACTTATAGACTAGCCTATATCTTATCTTCTGGGCTTGACTATATATTTTCTTATAGAGTAGACTATATCTTATTTTATAGACTAGACGACATCTTATCTTCCAGACTAACCTACAGTACCAGTGAAAAGTTTGGACACCTACTCATTCAAGGGTTTTTCTTTATTTTTACTATTTTCTAAATTGCTGTGAAGTAGCCACCCTTTGCCTTGATGACAGCTTTGCATGGTCTTATCTTATAGACTAGCCTATATCTTGTCTTATAGACTAGCAAAAACATTTGTATAAACTATAATTATCTTATAGATATCTTATTACATAGACTAGCCTATATATTATCTTACAGACAATTCTTATCTTATACACCAGCATATATATTATAGAACAGCATGCATATATCTTATCTTAGATACAAAACTATATCTTATCTTATACACTAGCCTATATCTTATCTTATTGACCAGACTATATCTTATAGACTAGACTATAGCTTATTTTATAGACTAGCCTATATATTATCTTATAGACTAGCATATATCTTATATTAGAGACACAACTACAGTGGATTGCGAAATAATTTTTCAGATTTTGTTGCCTTACAACCTGAAATTAAAATAGATTTTTTTGGGGGGGTTGTATCATTTGAATTACACAACATGCCTACCACTTTGAAGATGCAAAATGTTTTTATCGTGAAACAAACAAGAAAAAAAACTGAAAACTTGAGTGTGCTGAACTATTCACCCCCCACAAAGTCAATACTTTGTAGAGCCTCCTTTTGCAGCAATTAAAGTTGCAAGTCTCTTGGGGTATGTCTCTATATGCTTGGCACATC
>NC_088236.1:16634230-16691730 GCF_036934945.1 Oncorhynchus masou masou | reverse complement strand
CTGAAAAGGGAGAGAGAGAGAAAGAAAGTGAGAGAAATGTTTGAACGAATAACAAAGCTGTGGTCTTCAGTCACTGAGAGCAGTGATCAGTGACTTGAGGTCTGTAGGACTGCTGGTTTTCATCCTTCCCTTCTAACCAGGGACTGATTCATACCTGGGTTACCAGGTGAGTGGAATCTCTGGACTGGAGTGTCAATGACAATATCCAGTGACTTTACCAAAATTCTCAGGTTTTCCAGAAATCTTATTTGGAAGATTCCTGGACATAGGAGGGAATAAACTGGAAAACTGGAATCTTCCAACCAAGGTTTCTGGAATACCTGGGAATTTGGGGAAAGTTACCGGAAGCAACCCTAGACATTCATCAACCAATTTACTACCAGCTAAAACTGAACCAGCTGTGGAACTGTGAAACTCACAGCCTGGTTTTGACTCCCCGCTGGTCTAGAAAAAGAATAGCAAAGGGAAAAGTGAAGTTTGTTATGTGTAGTAGAGACTCATTAGAGAACTAAATGACAGCCCCTTGATTGCTTTCATAACATATTATGGTATATTGTACTGAGGAGAATAAAACTCTTCCCCCACCAAACCCGTTAATCAGGCCTTAATTACAATTAAGAGGGATCTAAAAAATGGGCCTGTCAATGTGATGGGAGGCCATTACCATCATTAGTGTTAATGTAGTGCAGTGCTGTGCACAAGAGTAAACACGCTTGACACAAAATGGCTCCCAATCAAAGCTCTGAATCATCCGCTAATTGCTAGTTGCTGCAACACTAAAACAGTTTGAGCCTCAACACTACCACTGTTTGATGTGTGAGTGTGTGTGTGACAGTATTTAAATTACCTATGTGGTTCAATGCAGATGAATGGTTTGTTTTTTTCTTATTTTAAGCCTTGTGTCCTGTTAGTCAAGACCAATAAATATACTGAAAAAAATATAAATTAAATATGTTAACTCATTATATTTATTTAAATGTATACTTTTTACTTTTAGGCCTGTTTCCATGGGAGGTTTTGAGATCCTGCCAGTAATGATGTGGACATGAGCTTCACACAGGATGTCCTCTAGCAAATCGTAGAGGATGGGTCATACCTGTCTTTTCCAAAGCAAATATATCCAATCCCCTGTACAACCCTGAGTTATTCACTCTTCCATACCCTCTCTCCATCTGTATACCATCCTGAATAAGACATGATGACATCACCACACCTTCTTGGTATTTGCTCAGACAGACAGACAGACAGACAGACAGACAGACAGACAGACAGACAGACAGACAGACAGACAGACAGACAGACAGACAGACACACACACACACACACACACGTTGTATTGTGAGCCAGACATGCTGTAAAGCCCTCATATACTACTTCCTACTCTGTCTGAGAGTTTGAAAGAGACCCATATGCTACTGTCCAGTGCCATAATACGTTAGAGGATATTGCAATAGGCTGGTGCGTTTCATCTTACACACAGATCTGGGATGGCAGCCACACGTATCTGGAGTCAGACCTATACTTAGGATATTTTCCCCCAGTTGAATTTCAAAGATGCAGTTCATGTGGATCTGAGGGGATCTTAATGTTGTCTGACATGACAATGTGTGTTTGTCAGAGTAGAGTAGAGAAGAGAAGTAAAAAGGACAGTCAGTCTTATTCGATTCCCTATTAACAGAAGAGAAGAGAAAGGACAGATAGTCTTATTCAATTCCCTATTAACAGAAGAGAAGAGAAAGGACAGTCAGTCTTATTCGATTCCCTATTAACAGAAGAGAAGAGAAAGGACAGTCAGTCTTATTCGATTCCCTATTAACAGAAGAGAAGAGAAAGGACAGTCAGTCCTATTTGATTCCCTATTAACAGAAGAGAAGAGAAAGGACCGATAGTCTTATTTGATTCTCTATTAACAGAAGAGAAGAGAAAGGACAGTTAGTCTTATTCGATTCCCTATTAACAGAAGAGAAGAAAAAGGACAGTCAGTCCTATTTGATTCCCTATTAACAGAAGAGAAGAGAAAGGACAGTCAGTCCTATTTGATTCCCTATTAACAGAAGAGAAGAGAAAGGACAGTCAGTCCAATTTGATTCCCTATTAACAGAAGAGAAGAGAAAGGACAGTCAGTCCTATTTGATTCCCTATCAACCCCCCCATCTTTCATTTGGACTGAGATACAACTCTCAATCAGTAACAGAAACTGAAGCTAACCCACTGAGAGAAAATCCTGGGAAAATCATTTCCATGTCAATTGAAAATACAGTCCAATCCTTTTTCCTGAATGAACATTCCTCAGACCTCATGTCCTATACAGTACAGTGGGGCAAAAAAGTATTTAGTCAGCCACCAATTGTGCAAGTTCTCCCACTTAAAAAGATGAGAGGGCCTGTAATTTTCTGTATATCCATGATTTCCATATCAAAAGTGTTTGTAGGCTCTGTGCATCGCTCTCTGTTTGTATGTGTGTGTGTGTGTAAGCTGCTCCTTGGCGTTGCACAGCAATCATTCAGGCTTGCAGTGATTCGCCGGCAGTAAAGGTGACCTAGGCCTTTCAGGGACTGCTGTGTTGCTGCTCTCCTTTAACTGCCAAGGGTTTAAGAGCTGCTCTCACATACGACACCATGTAAAATAGACATTCACCGCCAACACCAGGCAATTAACCACACCACCAAAACACCTCTTAAAGATGACAAACACTGGAGTGGTGCACGGTGGCACCATGACATCCCTGGGAGAGAGGGGATCGTAAATCGATTATCTGATACACAAACAAAAGATGCATTTCAGGGCAGAAGGACAAAGAGGGCACTGCAAGAGTCTCAGAGAAATAGGTGAGGATAAATTGTGATGGATAAAGAAAGCAGAAAAATAATACCTGGCGTACAGTATGCTCCCTAAGACTCCATTAAACCATAGGGAACATGGAACACATGTAACACCATGTTCCCCGAATGGGTTTAAAAATACAGTCACCTCAGTGTAGTTAAACAGAGCAGATATCCAGAAGGAAAAAAGGGGTTTTAGATGAAGACAAATGGAGTTTGCATTTACCAGATGTGAAATTAATCCGAAATGGTCTGCAACTCAAAACATCCTTCCATTTGTACTGTTCACTGTGCTCTCTTTGTTAATATAGAAAAATACCAACACGGTCAACAATAAAGCCTCTGTCCACTTCCATCCACATAGTGCATCACTCACCCATTAAATACATTTGGGGGAAAATGATTTAAAAGGGCCTTTTAAGCACCTGAAGAATGCGGTGCACCAGATATCTTAGTAAAATCCCGTTTAAACAGGCGGGATTTAAACAGGATGGATTTATAGTGGCCTTAAAAGTGCCTACAGGAAAAGCTGCAGTTGTAACGTTTCTAAACAAGTGACTGGACAGACTGGCGGTAGATACTTTTCTGGCTTTGACAAGAGAAGGGTGGAGGTGGATGGAGGGAGAGAAAGGAGAGTAGGGACATGGTTGTGAATGGCACATGAAGGGGCATAACATGCTATGAAAATAAGTGGTCATTTCACAAGCAGATTATATATTCATGATATACTCTGCTTGCAAATCTGTAGCACCTGTAGTCCAGGTCTGGTCCTCGTCACCAGATCACACTGCTGAGCAACGTCTCGCTATCCCTCCCTCCCACGCATGCGCAGACGGACAGACAGACAGACAGACAGACAGACAGACAGACAGACAGACAGACAGACAGACAGACAGACAGACAGACAGACAGACAGACAGACCTGTACAACATCAGTGTGAGTGCCAGCCTCAGTGACAGAGACAGAGGTAAAGCTCTGTGGGTCAGCAAAGTGTAGAAGCAGCTATGTAAGTAAACCCTTCACTCCATCATGTGTGACAAAGGGACACCCAGGGAATGTGTTCAGGGCAGCCCCCATTTTCTCCCAGCACGCCTGGTTTGTTATCTACACAGGGAATAAGGCATGTCAGGATCCAAGAGGCCATAGACTTGCCTAGAGAAATAGATGGCTTTAGCATGGCTGAACACAACAGCATTTTTCCTCGCAATGTTTGATACTGTATGTTCAGAAGTAAAACACTACATACACACACTGTGAGAGAACATCGTACAAATGCACTATTATTAATAATGGCCAACTCACTTAAATGGATAAATGGCTTACTTACAAGCCCTTAACCAACAATGCAAATAGTCCGGGTAGCCATTTGATCAGCTGTTTAGGAGTCTTATAGCCTGGAGGTAGAAGCAGTAAAGAAGACTTTTGGACCTAGACTTGGTGCTCCGGTACCACTTGCCGTGCGGTAGCAGAGAGAACAGTCTATGACTAGTGTAGCTGGAGTCTTTGGCAATTTTTGGGGCCTTCCTCTGACACCACCTGGTATAGAGGTTCTGGATGGCAAGAAGCTTGGCCCCAGGGATGTATTGGAACGTACTCACTACCCTCTGTAGTGCCATGCGGTCTGAGGCCAATCAATTGACATACCAGGTGGTGATGCAACTAGTCAAAATGCTCTCGATGATGCAGCTGTAGAACTTTCTGAAGATCTGAAATCCCATTACAAATCTTTTCAGTCTCCTGAGGGGGAAAAGGTGTTGGCGTGCCCTCTTCAAAACTGTCTTGGTGTGTGGACACCAAGGAACTTTAAGCTCTCAACCTGCTCCACTACAGCCCCGTCGATGAGGATGGGGGTGTGCTCGGCCTTCCTTTTCCTTTAGTTCACAATCATCTCTTTTGTCTTGATCACGTTGAGGGAGATGTTGTTATCCTGGCACTACACTGCCAGGTCTCTGACCTCCTCCCAATAGGCTGTCTCATTGTTGTCAGTGAACAGGCCTACCACTGTTGGTAATGATGGTGTTGGAGTCTTGCTTGGCTTGCAGTCATGGGTGAACAGGGATTACAGGAGGGGACTGAGCATGCACCCTTGAGTGGCCCCGTGTTGAGTATCAGCATGGCAGATGTGTTGTTACCTACCCTTACCACCTGAGGGTGGCCCGTCAGGAAGTCCAGGATCCATTGCAGAGGGAGGTGATTAGTCCCAGGGTCCTTAGCTTAGTGATGAGCTTAATGGGCACTATGGTATTGAGCGCTGAGCTGTAGTCAATGAATTGCATTCTCACGTATATGTTCCTATTGTCAGGTGGCGAGGGCAGTGTGGAATGCAATAGAGATTGCGTCATTTGTGCATCTGTTGGGGCGGTATGCAAAGTGGCGTGGGTCTAGGGTTTCTGGGATAACAGTGTTGATGTAAGCCATTACCAGCCTTTCAAAGCACTTCATGGCTACAGATGTGAGTGCTTCGGGTCGGTGCCAAGCTTGTAGTGTCATATCCTAGAAGACTCGGGACTGTAATTGCTGCCAAAGGTGCTTCAAAAAAGTACTGCGTAAACGGTCTGAATACTTATGTAAATGTGATATTTCAGTTTTTTGTTCCTTACAAATTTGCAAAAAACTCTAAAAAATTGTTTTTGCTTTGTCATTATGGGGTATTGTGTGTAGATTAATGAGGGAAAAAAATATTTAATCAATTTTAGATTAAGCCTGTAATGTAACAAAATGTGGAGAAAGTCAAGGTGTCTGAATTCTTTCTGAATGCACTGTAAGTGTTGCTAATGCTCTTCACTTTCTGGAGGACTAAGTTTTGATATCAGTGGAATGTCTGGTGGAAGCGGAGTATAATAGCTAAGGAAATGGAGAATGTTCTGGCGTTTGATTGCAAATAATGCAGAGGGAGTCGAAAGGAGAACACAGAAGAAGGCTCTTGTATAAAACACCTGTCTCCAGATTACATCTTTAGACCAAGGGCAACCATGGCTTCTGTGACATAGAGGGAGAAGCGTTCATCCATGTATACAGGTAAGAGAGTCTAGCTAGCTACATTTCCAGATACTATAAGTTTCAAATTTTGTCAGAAGGTAATTTTCATTGCAAGTTAAAGCATTCTGTTAGCTAGCTAGCTAACATTAGCTGGCTGGCTCAATAGCTAAAGTTACAGTGCCTTGCGAAAGTATTCGGCCCCCTTGAACTTTGCGACCTTTTGCCACATTTCAGGCTTCAAATATAAAGATATAAAACTGCATTTTTTTTGTGAAGAATCAACAACAAGTGGGACACAATCATGAAGTGGGACAACATTTATTGGATATTTCAAACTTTTTTAACAAATCAAAAACGGAAAAATTGGGCGTGCAAAATTATTCAGCCCCCTTAAGTTAATACTTTGTAGCGCCACCTTTTGCTGCGATTACAGCTGTAAGTCGCTTGGGGTATGTCTCTATCAGTTTTGCACACCGAGAGACTGACATTTTTCCCATTCCTCCTTGCAAAACAGCTCAAGCTCAGTGAGGTTGGATGGAGAGCATTTGTGAACAGCAGTTTTCAGTTCTTTCCACAGATTCTTGATTGGATTCAGGTCTGGACTTTGACTTGGCCATTCTAACACCTGGATATGTTTATTTTTGAACAATTCCATTGTAGATTTTGCTTTCTGTTTTGGATCATTGTCTTGTTGGAAGACAAATCTCCGTCCCAGTCTCAGGTCTTTTGCAGACTCCATCAGGTTTTCTTCCAGAATGGTCCTGTATTTGGCTCCATCCAACTTCCCATCAATTTTAACCATCTTCCCTGGCCCTGCTGAAGAAAAGCAGGCCCAAACCATGATGCTGCCACCACCATGTTTGACAGTGGGTATGGTGTGTTCAAGGTGATGAGCTGTGTTGCTTTTACGCCAAATATAACGTTTTGCATTGTTGCCAAAAAGTTTAATTTTGGTTTCATCTGACCAGAGCACCTTCTTCCACATGTTTGGTGTGTCTCCCATGTGGCTTGTGGCAAACTTTAAACGACACTTTATGGATATCTTTAAGAAATGGCTTTCTTCTTGCCACTCTTCCATAAAGGCCAGATTTGTGCAATATACAACTGATTGTTGTCCTATGGACAGAGTCTCCCATCTCAGCTGTAGATCTCTGCAGTTCATCCAGAGTGATCATGGGCCTCTTGGCTGCATCTCTGATCAGTCTTCTCCTTGTATGAGCTGAACGTTTAGAGGGACGGCCAGGTCTTGGTAGATTTGCAGTGGTCTGATACTCATTCCATTTCAATATTACCGTTTGCACAGTGCTTCTTGGGATGTTTAAAGCTTGGGAAATCTTTTTGTATCCAAATCCAGCTTTAAACTTCTTCACAACAGTATCTCGGACCTGCCTGGTGTGTTCCTTGTTCTTCATGATGCTCTCTGCGCTTTTAACGGACCTCTGAGACTATCACAGTGCGGGTGCATTTATACGGAGACTTGATTACACACAGGTGGATTGTATTTATCATCATTAGTAATTTAGGTCAACATTGGATCATTCAGAGATCCTCACTGAACTTCTGGAGAGAGTTTGCTGCACTGAAAGTAAAGGGGCTGAATAATTTTGCACGCCCAATTTTTCAGTTTTTGATTTGTTAAAAAAGTTTGAAATATCCAATAAATGTCGTTCCACTTCATGATTGTGTCCCACTTGTTGTTGATTCTTCACAACAAAATACAATTTTATATCTTTATGTTTGAAGCCTGAAATGTGGCAAAAGGTCGCAAAGTTCAAAGGGGCCGAATACTTTCGCAAGGCACTGTACATGTATGATCTGTGTAGTAATATTATTTTGATCTCAGAGCCATTTGTATTACTAGTTACAGCCTGATGTTAGCTAGCTAACATTGCACCTTGCTAGTTGGTTAGCTTTAGCTACCTGCAGATTTATGCAGGGTAGTAACATTATGAGTTGGGATATGGTTCATTGTTTAGCTAATTAGCTAGCTAGCAACAGTACATGTCAAAACAAAAGACTCCACTGTGCCAGTAACCATTTCACTCTACCGTTTACACCTTCTGTATCCTGTGCATGTGACAAATAAACTGAGATTTTATTTGATATAGTGTGTGTTTCTCAGAGATGGTAATGTGAAGAACAGCATGACCTGCACCAAAGTCAAATTAGGATATAACGTTAGGTCAACGAGACAGTGTCCAAGTTCAAAAATTCCCTGGTAGAATGCCCTGCTATTATTTCATCACACTCACAACCGTAAGCTATTTTCCTATAATTAGCTTGCCATTAACTCGTAAATAATGATATTGCTGTGAGCTTATTTTCCTGTAAGAACGAATACAAATTGACTAAAGTTAGAAATGAACCAGAACATTTTTTAGAAAGTTTATTTTAGTTGCCTGGTTTGGAAGATTGACATCTAAACAGATGGGTTTATTGGTGTTAAAATAAACCAGTTATGCTATTTTGGACCACAAGGCTGCTGTAACGCAACATGTCATTTTTGTGTTTATAGTTTTTCATAATGACAAGATTGATGTTGGATGACAATAGAATGCTTGTGATGTCACTGCGACAACTGTCTACAGACATGTTGATAGACATAGTATAAACCAGCCTTTGGTCTTGAAATCTTTGGTCGTTTAGTACACTACCGTACTCACGGTTAATAACTTCTTAAGGTATAGGGGGCAGTATTTTCACTTTTGGATAAATAGCGTGCCCAATTTCAACTTCCTGCTACTCATGCCAAGAATATAAGATATGCGTATTATTAGTAGAATTGGATAGAAAACACTTTGAAGTTTCTAAAACTGTTTGAATCATGTCTGTGAGTACTACAGAACTGTAGCCGGCAAAACCCAGAGGACTAACCATTCAAATGTTTTTTCTTGTAGGTCTCTGTCTGTTCAGTGAGTTCTCATTGGGAAACTTGTTTTCAGTTCCTACCGCTTCCACAGTTCCAACCGCTTCACAAGTCTTTGGAATTTGCTTGAGGTTATTAATTTGTGCAATGAAGAAGTATGGCCATTAGGAACTGTGTAACACTGTTGAGAGTTGCACAAGACTTGAAAAGTAGCTTGGTTTGTTGTCTTCCTGTATTGAACACAGACAGACCCGTCTTCAATTTGATCGATTATTAACGTTTAAAAATACCTAAAGTTGTATTACAAAAGTAGTTTGAAATGTTTTGGCAAAGTTTACAGGCAACTTTTGAAATATTTTGTCGTGACGTGCAGAATGGGTGGAAACAAAGAAGTGCTCTCCTGTAGGTGCACCAAGATATTCAAGGTGCCATTTTCACAACAGTTGTTTCCATTTTCAGACGTTGATTCACTTTAAAAGCATAATTACTTTCTACACTGTTCCACATCTCTAGTGTATGATACAGTGCTTTGCAAAACTATTCACCCCCCTTGGTGTTTTTCCTAGTCACATAATTAGTTCAATAAAGTCCACCTGTGTGCTATCTAAGTGTCACATGGTCTCAGTATATATACACCTGCTCTGAAAGGCCACATCCAAAACTTTGAACATCCCACGGAACACCATTAAGTCCATTATTTAAAAATTGAAAGAATATGGCACCACAGCAAACCTTCCAAGACAGGGCCGCCCAACAAGACTCACGAACCAGGCAAGGAGGGCATTAATCAGGGAGGCAACAACGAGGCCAAAGATGACCCTGAAGGAGCTGCAAAGCTGCACAATGGAGATTGGAGTATCTATCCAAACTTTAAGTCGTACACTCCACGGAGCTGGGCTTAATGGAAGAGTGGCCAGAAAAAAGCCATTGCTTAATAAAGAAACAAATAAGCAAACATGTTTGGTGTTCACAAAAAGGCATGCGTGAGACTCCCCAAACATATGGAAGAAGGTACTCTGGTCAGCTGAACTTGAGCTACAGTTGAAGTCGGAATTTTACATACACTTAGGTTGGAGTCATTAAAACTCGTTTTTCAACCACTCCACAAATTTCTTGTAAACAAACTATAGTTTTAACAAGTTGGTTAGGACATCTACAAGTTGGAAAATTATGTCATGGATTCTGATAGGCTAATTAACATAATTTGAGTCAATTGGAGGTGTACCTGTGGATGTATTTGAAGGCCTACCTTCAAAATCAGTGCCTCTTTGCTTGACACCATGGGAAAATCAAAAGAAATCAGCCAAGACCTCAGGAAAATAAATGGAGACCTCCACAAGTCTGGTTCATCCTTGGGAGCAATTTCCAAATGCCTGAAAGTACCATGTTCATCTGTACAAACAATGGTACGCAAGTATAAACACCATGGGACCATGCAGGCGTCATACAGCTCAGGAATTAGATGCGCTCTGTTGCCTAGAGATTAACGTACTTAGTTTCAAAAAGTGCAAATCAACCCCAGAACAACAGCAAAGGACCTTGTGAAGATGCTGGAGGAAACAGGTACAAAAGTATCTATATCCATAGCGAAACAAGTCCAATATCGACATAGTCTGAAAGGCCACTCAGCAAGGAAGAAGCCACTGCTCCAAAACCGCCAGAAAAAGCCAGACTACAGTGTGCAGCTGCACATGGGGACAAATATCGTACTTTTTGGAGCAATGTCCTCTTGTCTGATGAAAGAAAAATAGAACTGTTTGGCTATAACGACCATCGTTATGATTGGAGGGAAAAGGAGGAAGCTTGCAAGCCAAAGAACACCATCCCAACCATGAAGCACAGGGGTGGCAGCGTCATTTTGTGGGGGTGTTTTGCTGCAGGAGAGACTGGTGCACTTCACAAAATAGATGGCATTATGAAGCAGGAAAATTATGTGGACATATTGAAGCAACATCTCAAGACATCAATCAGTTAAAGCTTGGTCGCAAATGGTTCTTCCAACTGGACAACAACCCCAAGCATACTTCCAAAGTTGTGGCAAAACGGCTTAGTACAACAAAGTCAAGGTATTGGAGTGACCATCACAAAGCCCTGACCTCAATCCTATATTAAATTTGTGGGCAGAACTGAAAAAGCATGTGTGAGCAAGGAGGCCTACAAACCTGACTCCATTACATGAAAGGCCCCGATTCACCCAACTTATTGTGGGAAGCTTGTGGAAGGCTACGTGAAACGTTTGACCCAATAATTTAATGGCAATGCTACCAAATACTAATTGAGTGTATGTAAACTTCTGACCCCACTGGGAATGTTATGAAATAAATAATGATCTCTACTCTTATTCTGACATTTCACATTCTTAAAATAAAGTGTTGATCCTAGCTGACCTATACAGGAAATGTTTATTCTGATTCAATGTCAGGAATTGTTTAAAACTGAGTTTAAATGTATTTGGCTGTATTTGTATGTAAACTTCCAACTTCAACTGTATGTCTGGCACAAACCCAACACCTCTCATTACCCCGAGAACACCCTAACACCCCAAAAATATTTTGTATATTCAAAGTGAAAGGCATGTTGTGTAATTCAAGCGATGCAAACCCCATAAAAATATATTTTAGTTCCAGGTTGTAAGGCAACAAAATAGGAAAATGCCAAGAGGGGTGAATACTTTTGCGAACCACTGTATACCATCTCTAGCTCTGTCTCTACTGTTCAAATCTTTCTAGATAAGACCGAATCGAGCCGATCGTCACAAATGTACTGTCTTTCTGGCCATAAATAAGCATCTATATAATGAAGTATCTAACCAGAAGAAACATGACGATGTGCATTGGGAAAAGGAAACATACAAGCTGTGTTCAAATTATCATACTAACCCCACTAACTGTACTATTTGTGACGTGAACCGAGTATATAGTATGCTTATGTAACGCCCTGGTCGAAGTATATTGTGTTTGTCTTCATTTATTTGGTCAGGCCAAGGTGTGACATGGGTTTTCTGTATGTGGTGTGTTGGTATTGGGATTGTAGCTTAGTGGGGTGTGCTAGTTAAGTCTATGGCTGTCTGAAGTGGTTCTCAATCAGAGGCAGGTGTTTATCGTTGTCTCTAATTGGGAACCATATTTAGGCAGCCATATTCATTAAGAGCTTTTGAATCAGCCACAAAACTACTTTGTTGCTCCTGATTTTGAACAACGGCTCAAAACTGAGGTAGATTGGCAGAGGTGCTTTGTCTCGTGTGTGCAGGACAAGTGGAGTTCATCCCGTGCATAAATTTAATAAATGTTTGCAAGAACAAGAAGCTTGCTTTGCTTTACTTTGTTATATTGGGTGCCCTAGTTTCGTAGGTGATTGTTCCTGTCTCTGTGTTTGTTGTCACCTGACAGGACTGTTTAGGTTTTCACGTTACGTTTGTTGTTTTGTATTGTTCGTGTTTATTCGTTCATTAAACATGTATGAAAATTACCACGCCGCATTTTGGTCCGATCCTTGATACACCTCTTCGTCAGAGGAGGAGTTAGAAGAAAACCGTAACAGAATCACCCACCACAACAGGACCAAGCGGCGTGTCAACAGGCAGCAGCAGCAGGAGATATATAATAAGGATTTCTGGACTTGGGTGGAAATCCTAAACGGAGAATGACCCTGGGCAAAGCCTGGAGAATATCGCCAGTCAGCCAGACTCTTCCAGATCCGCCAGTCAGCCAGACTCTTCCAGATCCGCCAGTCAGCCAGGATCCGCCAGTCAGCCAGACTCTTCCAGATCCGCCAGGCAGCCAGACTCTTCCAGATCCGCCAGTCAGCCAGACTCTTCCAGATCCGCAAGGCAGCCAGGATCCGCCAGTCAGCCAGACTCTTCCAGATCCGCCAGTCAGCCAGACTCTTCCAGATCCGCCAGTCAGCCAGACTCTTCCAGATCCGCCAGTCAGCCAGACTCTTCCAGATCTGCCATTCCAGATCTGCCAGTCAGACTCTTCCAGATCCGCCAGTCAGCCAGGATCCGCCAGTCAGCCAGACTCTTCCAGATCCGCCAGGCAGCCAGACTCTTCCAGATCCGCCAGGCAGCCAGACTCTTCCAGATCCGCCAGGCAGCCAGACTCTTCCAGATCCGCCAGGCAGCCAGACTCTTCCAGAACCGCCAAGCCAGCCAGGATCTGCCAGATCCAACCACCTGCCTGAGCTTCCTCTCAGTGCTGAGCTTCCTCTCAGTGCTGAGCTTCCTCTCAGTTCCGAGCTTCCCCTCAGTTCCGAGCTTCCCCTCAGTTCCGAGCTTCCCCTCAGTTCCGAGCTTCCCCTCAGTTCCGAGCTTCCCCTCCTCAGTTCCGAGCTTCCCCTCCTCAGTTCCGAGCTTCCCCTCCTCAGTTCCGAGCTTCCCCTCCTCAGTTCCGAGCTTCCCCTCCTCAGTTCCGAGCTTCCCCTCCTCAGTTCCGAGCTTCCCCTCCTCAGTTCCGAGCTTCCGCCCCTCAGTTCCGAGCTGCCGCCCCTCAGTTCCGAGCTGCCGCCCCTCAGTCCCGAGCTGCCCCTCAGTCCCGAGCTGCCCCTCAGTCCCGAGCTGCCCCTCAGTCCCGAGCTGCCCCTCAGTCCAGTGGGATTCTGGGTGAGGACTACTAGGCCATGGTCAGCGGCGAGGGTGGACTATCCAAGGACGCGAGGAGGAGGGACTATGACTTTGATAGAGTGGGGTCCGCGCCGGAGCCGCCACCAAGGACAGACGCCCAACCGGACCCTCCCCTATGGTTTTTTGTGTGCGTCCGGGAGTCCGCACCTTAGGGGTGGGGGGGGTTCTGTCACGCCCTGGTTGAAGTATATTGTGTTTGTCTTCATTTATTTGGTCAGGCCAGGGTGTGACATGGGTTTTCTGTATGTGGTGTGTTGGTATTGGGATTGTAGCTTAGTGGGGTGTGCTAGTTAAGTCCATGGCTGTCTGAAGTGGTTCTCAATCAGAGGCAGGTGTTTATTGTTGTCTCTGATTGGGAACCATATTTAGGCAGCCATATTCATTGAGTGTTTCGTGGGTGATTGTTCCTGTCTCTGTGTTTGCACCAGATAGGACTGTTTAGGTTTTTGCACATTTATTGTTTTGTTAGTTATTTCATGTCTAGTTCCTTTATTAAAGAACATGAATAACCACCACGCTGCATTTTGGTCCGCTTCTCCTTCACCAGAGGAAAACCCTTACAGCTTATTGTTCATAGTATGGATATACTTAGTATGCCAAAAGTCTAAATTTGCCGGAATTCGAAGTATACACGCAGAGGACACTTTCCGTACTTTAGAGCTCATAATGCATTTCTTTAAGAAATCGTCGTGGCTTCACATCATTTCCAGATTTTAAGAAAATTGAGGAAAATATGCAGTCAAGGTACGAGAGCGGATACAAATGTATGACAAATGTTAAAAAAATGTTGATCAATGTAATGAAGTAAGGACATTTCAAATTATTTACCTCACGTTATATTTGCTAACAATTTGTTAGCTACGCTGTCCTTACTTAGTGTATCATTACAGCATTATATACCGGTATGTTGTTCGCTAGCTACCTAACATTAGTTAGCTACTTATACATTAAACTTTCCAGTATATTAACTAACTACCCAACGTTTATTGACTTGAATATTCCCGTCATTCTTAGCTTAGATAAATGGTAGAATCATTGTGCGTTCTCAGTGGACATCATGGGTCCTTTTGTAAATTCACTCTGGTTATCTACTCCGATTTCAGAGCACTCTCGTTTGAGTGTACAAGAGCACAGAATAATGAATTTACGAGTGCTCAAGACCCGTTGAATGTGGCCGGTGTCAATAAACATTGGCAAATAAGTGTAATTAAATTGTTGCCAGCAGCACAATTACAGTCACCAACGCTCTGGATAACATGACAACTTCCTAACCAGCTCTGCTAGGGCGAGTAAAATGGTCAGACTGGTCTCATTTGTGTAGGGAAGTAGCTAGAAAGCTAGCCAACGTTAGCTTGGGTTCTTGACTGTGGTTGTACGGTTAGAACGCTCAAATCATCCCAACTCCTCGGCCTGTGCATTCAGTTTGCGCTCCATGAGAGAAACACTCTGAATTTAATAAAGGACAATCAGACAACACTCTGAATTTAAGAACACACCCGAAGTTGTAAAATGTCAAATCATTTGTTATGTTAACAAGCTAGCAAGAGGCTGCATAGCAACAGCATCAACTTCCGGAAGACAGGCAAAGAGCTAGTATGCTCAACTAAAAGTATATTGTTTGTTTACAGTATACTAAAATGAACTAATATCATATAGGTAGGTAGTACATACTCCTTGCTTAGTATATAGTATGTTAATACGGGTATTCGAACACAGCTACAGTCCTTACATCAATACAATAGGGACAGTAGTCACGTGTATTCTAAACATATGACAGCTCTTGAAAATCTAATTTTTGATCCACCTCTGTAGAGGTGGGTTAGGAAACGGTCAGGAAAACCCATCCTGATTGGAAAAGGATGACAAGAGCCAGTGTGCATTAGTTTTCCACTTAGACTTGCATGGGCCAGAGTACTGTCAATCTAACACACCTGTTGACGAGAGAAAGAGAGAGTACTTTCAACCTAGCAGACCCGTTGACTCGTGAGAGAGAGTGAGAGAGAGCAAAAGAGAGAGAGACTACTGTCAACCTAACAGACCTGTTGAATAAAGAGAGAGAGTACTGTTATTAACCTAAAACACCTGTTGACTCGAGAAAGAGAGAGAGATAGAGAGTACTGTTAACCTAACAGACCTGTTGACTAGAGAGAGTACTGTCAACCTAACAGACCTGTTGACCATGAATGGTGCTGGAACTGGAATGGATAGCGGCCATTTTGTGGGCTCCTGACCAAATCAGCTATTTTGTGTTTTTTTTCCCACTCATCGTAACTTTTTTTGTACATAATGTTTCGTTTCTTAAGACGTAAAACAGCTTCTGGACATCAGAAAAGCGATTACTATACTCGGACGAAGATTTCTACTACTACTTCAATGAGCAATCCCTGATGATGCTACAGCAGCGAGTAATTAAACCCCCTGTACCCTCTGTTCTATTGACGAATGTACAATCACTGGAGAACAACCTGGACAAGACCTGAAGAACAGTAATATCCTAATTTTATGGAAAACTTTGCTGAACAACGACATGGATAATACACATATAGCTGATTTCTCTATGCATCAAGCAGGACAGAACGACAGTGTCGGGTGAGCTCAAGGGAGGTGGGTCGCTGTTGCGCAATCTCTAATATTAAGGAAGTCTGAAGGTTCTGCTCGCCTGAGTTAGAATACCTATTTACCAAGACAGTTTTCATCTACACTGAACAAAAATATAAACTCAACATGCAACAATTTCAAAGACTTTACTGAGTTACAGTTCACATAAGGAAATCAGTCAATTGAAATAAATGAATTAGGCTCACATGACTGCGAATACAGATTTGCATCTGTTGGTCACAGATACCTTAAAACCTTTACATTTTAGTTATTTATCAGACGCTCTTATCCAGAGCGACTTACAGTAAGTAGTGAGTGTATTTTTATAATTTTTCATACTTGTCCCCCATGGGAAACAAACCCACAACCCTCGTGTTCCAAACACCATGCTCTACCAACTAAGGTGGGGGAGTGGATCAGAAAACCAGTCAGTATCTGGTGTGACCACCATTTGCCTCATGAAATGCGACACATCTCCTTCGCATAGAGTTGATCAGGCTGTTGATTGTGGCCTGTGGAATGTTGTCCCTCTCCTCTTCAACGTCTGTGCGAAGTTGCTGGATATTGGTGGGAACTGGAACACGCTGTCGTACTCGTTGATCCAGAGCATCCCAAACATGCTCAATGGGTGACATGTCTGGTGAGTATGCAGGCCATGGAAATATTGGGACATTTTCAGCTTCCATGAATTGCGTACAGATTCTTGTGACATGGGGCCATGCATTATCATGCTGAAACAGGAGGTGATGGCGGTGGATGAATGACACAACAATGGGCATCCTTGGCTGGTATGGCTCCACGTTGACTGCTGTTGTGAAGTAGGTTGGACGTACTGCCAAATTGTCTAAAACGAAATGGGAGGTAGAGAAATTAACATTCAAATCCCTGGCAACAGCTCTGGTGGACATTCCACAATTGTGTTGTGTGACAAAACTGCTGCATAAATCCGTTTTACCTCATTTCTACCAGCATGTCACGTGTGCAACTAGAGGTAAAAAAACTCCAGATCACCTTTACTCCACACAGAGAGACACATAAAAAGCCGCATTGAAGTCTCTTTGAAAGAAGACCCTCAGATCCTACAAAATGTTCTACAGCTGCACAATCGAGAGCATCTTGACTGGCTGCATCACCGCTTGGAATGGCAACTGCTCGGCATCCGACCGTAAAGTGCTACAGAGGGTTGTGTGCCATCCAGGACCTCTATACCAGGTGGTGTAGAGAAATTGTGAAAAAATCCAGGCACCCAAGTCATAGACTGTTCCCTCTGCTACCGCTCGGCAGCGGTACCAATGCACCAAGTCTGGACCAACAAGATCATGAACAGCTTCTACCCACAAGCCATAAGACTGCTAAATAGTTCAATAGTTAACCAAATGACTACCTGGGCTGTCTGCATGGACCCTTTTTGTACTAACTTTTGTCTCATCATATGCTGCTGCTACTTTTCACTATCTGTCACTTTTTTTCCTACCTATATGTATATATCTACCTCAATTACCTCGTACCCCTGTACATCGACTCGGTACTGTGTATAAAGCTTATTGTTATTGTTAATCATGGTGTATTTATTAGTACGTGTTGTTACTTTTCTATTATTTCTCATTTTTCTTTCTCTCTGCATTGTTGGGAAGGCCCCTTAAGCATTTCATTGCTAGTTCACACCTGTTGTTAACAAGGCATGTGACAAATAAAATATTCCTTGATTTGAGCTGTAGGCTTCACTTGATCTCAACAGGCTGATCTCCCTGTTACACGGAAGGGATATAGTATAGTATGCACACACACAGACACACGATGACATGGACACACATACAATCACACGGAAACACAGATACACAATCACACAGACACACATGCGATCAAATGGACACAGACACATGATCACATGGACACATACGATCACATGGACACACATACGATCACACGGACACATAGACACATAATCACATACACACACACAATCACATGTACACACTCAGGCACCTACGATCTCAGGCACACACGATCACATGCAGCTAAAACTCTCTCCCATCGTTATACTACCTTCCAGAATGCATAAAATGCCCTCCCCATTCGGCAAATTGTATCCTCCACTCCTATAGTCAGAAATTCAAACAGGAAGCACCCGGGGTGAGGACTATTCAAACCTGATCTGACCAATTGGAATCCAAGCATGAAGATTGTTTTGATCACGCAGACTGGGATATGTTCAGAGTGGCTTCAGAACATAATATTGACAAATATAACGATACAGTGAATGAGTTTATCAGGAAGTGCATAGGAGATGTTGTACCCACTGTGACTATTAAAACCTACAACATACAGAAACCGTGGATAAATGGAGCATTCGCACGAAGCACAGCATTAAACCAGGGCAAAAGACTGGGAATATGGAAGAATACAAACAGTGTAGTTATTCCCTCGGCAAAGCAATCAAGCAGGCTAAACGTCAGTATAGGGACAAAGTTGAGTCCCATTTCAAAGGCTCAAACACGAGACACATGTGGCAGGGTCTACAGACAACCACGGATTATAAAAGGAAAACTAGCCACGTTGGCTCTCCTTCTCTGTGGTTGACTTGAGTAAGACATTTAAGAGTGTTATCCCTCGCAAGGCTGCCAGCCCAAATGGCATCCATAGCCACGTCCTCAGAGCAAGCGCAGATCAGCTGGGTGGTGTGTTTACAGGTATATTCAATCTCTTTATCCCCGTCTGTTGTCCCCACATGCTTCAAGATGGCCACCATTGTTGCTGTACCTAAGAAAGCAAAGGTAATTCAACTAAATGACTATAGCCTCATAGCACTCACCACAGTAATCATGAAGTGCTTTGAGAGACTAGTCAAGGATCATATCACCTCCGACCTTACCTGCCACACAAGACCAATTTAATTTGCCTACTGCCCCAATGGAACCACAGGCGATGCAATCGCCACCACACACAGCCCTGTCCCATCTGTACAAGAGGCATACCGATGTAAAAATGCTGTTCATTAACTGTAGCTCAACCTTCAACACCATAGTACCCTCCAAGTTCATCATCAAGCTCGAGGTCTGAAGGTCTGTGCAACTGGGTACTGGACTTCCAGACGGGTCGCCCCAAAGTTGTGAATGTAGGAAACAACATCTCCTCTTCTCTGATCCTCATCACTGGGGCCCCACAAGGGTGCGTGCTCAGCCCCCTACTGTACTCTGTCACGACTTCCGCCGAGGTTGGCTCTCCTGCCCGTTCAGGCGGTGCTCGGCGGTCGTCGTCACCGTCCTACCGATCCCTTTTCGTGTATCTGTTTATTTTGTCATCTATGTCTGTCGGTGTTCTTGTGTTTCTTATTCTCCGGTTCGTCTGTTTTCCTGTGTTGGATAATTTCACCCTGTGTGTATTTGGGGTGACCGTGTTTATTTGTTCACCGGAGAATAAAACTTTCATATCGCTATCTGCTCTCTGCGCCTGATTCCACCCACCTTGATTAGACATGACATACTCCCTGTTCATCCATGACTGCGTGGCCAAACACACCACCAACTCAATCATCAAGTTTGCAGACAACAAAACAGTAGTAGGCTTGATTACCAAAAATGATGAGACAGCCTATCGGGAGGAGGTGAGGGCTCTGCGAGTGTGGTGCCAGGAAAATAACCTCTCAATCAACGTTAACAAAGCTTAGGAGATGATCATGGACTTCAAGAAACAGCAGAGGGAGCACCCCCCTATCCACATTGATTGAACTGCAGTGGAGGTGGAAAGCTTCAAGTTCTTCGGCTTACACATCAGTGACAAACTGAAATGGTCCAACCACACAGACAGTGTGGTGAAAAAGGTGCAACAGCCCCTCATCAACCTCAGGAGGCTGAAGAAAGTTGTCTTGTCACCTAAAACCCTCACAAACTTTTACAGATGCACAATTGAGAGCATCCTGTCGGGCTGTATCATCACCTGGTACGGTAACTGCTCCACCCACAATCGAAAATCTCGCCAGAGGGTAGTGTGGTCTGCCCAATGGGTGGTGCGGTCTGCCCAGGATGCTCTCATTACTGGGGGAAAACTCCCCGCCCTCTTGGACAACTACAGCAGCCGATGTCATAGGAAGTGGTAGGCCTGATCACCTACAGTGATGAGGCAGCCCATAGGGAGGAGATCAGAGACCTGCAGGGACAACAACTTCCCTCAACATGATCAAGACAAAGGAGATTAATGTGGGCTACAGGAAAAGGAGAACTGAGCATGCCTACATTCTCATCGACGGGACTGTAGTCGAGCAGGTTGAGAGCTTCAAGTTCCTTAGCATCCACATCACCAACAAACTAACATGGTTCAAGCACACCAGGACAGTCGTGAAGAGGGCACGACAAAACCTATTCCCCTTCAGGAGACTGAAAAGATTTGGCATCCAGATTTGGCATCCTGACACAATGCACTACAGACCGCAAGGCACTACAGAGGGTAGTGACATGCGGCCCAGTACATCACTGGGTCCAAGCTTCCTGCCATCCAGGACCTCCATACCAGGCGGTGTCAGAGGAAGGCCCTAAAATTGTTTAAGACTCCAGCTACCCTCGCCATAGACTGTTTTCTCTGCTATCACACAGCAAACGGTACTAGACTGCAGAGTCTAGGTCCAAGTGACTTCTAAACAGCTTCTACCCCCAGGCTATAAGACCCCTGAATAGTTAATCAAATGGCTACACAGACTAAGCATTTCACTGTAAGGTGTTGTATTGGGCACATGTGACAAATACAATTTTGTTTGAATCAAGAACATCAACCACCTGAGCCACTGCCTGTTCACCCCACTATCATCCATAAGGAGATCAGTACAGGTGCATCAAAGCTGGGACCGAGAGACTGAAACACATCTATCTCAAGGCCATCAGACTTGCTAAACAGCCATCACTTGCACATCAGAGGCGGCTGCCTATAGACATTGATTAGGAATCACAGGCCACTTTTAGGAATGTATCACTAGCCACTTTAATAATGTTTCCATATCTAGCATACTCATCTCGTATGTATAAACTGCACTCCTCACTATTCTACAGTATCTTAGTCACTTTTAAATTGTGTTTACATATTGCATCCACCATTTCATATGTATATACTATATTGTATTCTATACTACACCACTGACTGTTAAACAGCCATCTCCAGCACATCAGAGTCTGCTGCCTATAGATTATGAATCACTGGCCACTTCAAGGGAATGAAACACTAGCCACTTTAATAATGTCTCCGTATCTTGCATTACTCATCTCATATGTAAACTGCCCTCTATACTATTCTATGGTGTCTTAGTCACTTTAATAATGTCTCTGTATCTTGCATTACTCATCTCATATGTAAACTGCCCTCTATACTATTCTATGGTGTCTTAGTCACTTTAATAATGTCTCCGTATCTTGCATTACTCATCTCATATGGAAACTGCCCTCTATACTAATCTATGGTGTCTTAGTGACTTTAATAATGTCTTTGTATCTTGCATTACTCATCTCATATGTAAACTGCCCTCTATACTAATCTATGGTGTCTTAGTGACTTTAATAATGCCTTTGTATCTTGCATTACTCATCTCATATGTAAACTGCCCTCTATACTTATCTATGGTGTCTTAGTCACTTTAATAATGTCTCCGTATCTTGCATTACTCATCTCATATGTAAACTGCCCTCTATACTATTCTATGGTGTCTTAGTCACTTTAATGGTTTTTATTAAATATTGCATCACACATCTCATATGTAAACACTGTATTCTATACCACTGTATCTTAGTCCAATGCTGTTCTGACATATATGTATATATTCTTAGTACATTCCTTACTTAGATTTACGTGTATTTTGGGTATATGTTGTGAAACTGTTAGATATTACTGTACTGTCAGAGCTAGAAGCACAAGCATTTCGCTACACTCGCAAATACATCTGCTTAACACGTGTATGTGACCAATGCATTTGATTTGATTTGACAAGGGGACACAATCACATGGACACACACGCACTGACACACGCACACAGAGAGAAACACATGATCACACACACACACACACACGCACTGACACACGCACACAGAGAGAAACACACGATCACACACACACACTGACACACGCACACAGAGAGAAACACATGATCACACACACAAACACACACTGACACACACACACAGAGATAAACACATGATCACACACACACCTGACACACGCACACAGAGAGAAACACACGATCACACACACACACAGACACGCACACACACACACACACACACACACACACACACACACACGCACACACGCACACACACACACTGACAGACGCACATAGAGGGACACACCCTCACATGCTTGGACACACACAATCACACGGGGGAACACACATGCACGGACACACAAAGCTCCGGAGGCTAGCAGGAACTGATCAGGAAATTAGGAATTCCATAAAGAAAGTGACAACAGGGCTATTGTGTTGGAGTTACAGTAGCCCAGCACACGGCCCCTTTAACTGCCCCAGTGCCCCAAGAATCAACACAAGGATGCCCTAACCCCGTACCTTTAAAGGACCCGTCCCTTTAAAGGGATTTAGATTTTGTTCATTAAGAAATGCTAGCGACTCTGACATAATTCAAATGTGTTTTGCTTTTCGGGGTTTGATGTGGGTGTCTTTAGTGTGTGTTCGCAGGTGGGAAGAGTTAGTAAAATTATTTAGCCAATTAGCTTACAACCGGGCAAAATTGATTTGGCTTTGGATAGCCTATCTCCGGTGCTAGTTTGGGCCATGAAAGAATTACACCATGTAAATTAGACAATATTTTCATGTTGCTCACCTTTTAGTCCTCATTAAATGCTTTCAATATTTGTATACAACATACATTTCTACAATTTATAGTTGGTTTGCGTTTTTTAAGTCATTGAAATTTAGAGCATTTGGAAATGTTACATATTGTCCCATATACATTGTGTAATTTACTGTTGGTCCTTAACCAGCCCCATAAGGATATCTGAAGTTAACTCAAAATGACCATGGGCATTATGATAAGTAGTGTGCAGCTGTGCTCAGAATTGATGATTACTTGTGTGCTGCCAGCTGTGGGTATGTGGGCAGGATTGAAACAAACCCAACCTTAATTTATGCTTAATGTAGACAGACTTGGTTGGCCTTGGCTAGAAGAGCGCGAGAGAGCGAGAGAGAAAGAGAGAACCAGCGAGAGAGAGATTGAGCGAGAGGGAGAGCAAGAGGGAGAGCGAGGGAGAGAGCGAGAGGGAGAGCGAGGGAGAGAGCGAGAGAGGGAGGGAGAGAGAGTGAAAGAGAGAGCCAGCGAGAGAGAGATTGAGCGAGGGAGAGAGCGAGGAGAGAGCGAGAGAGGGAGGGAGAGCGAGGGAGAGAGAGAGAGATAAAGGAGTGGAGTGTCTGTCTACACTTTCTCCTCTGAAGGGCACAACTGAGATTCCTTTCACATTGTAAGTGGACTGTGTCTGTTTTTCACTCTTTTACCCTCTCCCTTGCTCTTTCTCTCTCCGTCACTTTCTTTCGCTACTGCCCTTTAAAAATAAGATGAAGAGATGAGGGGAGGTTTCAGTTAAGACTGCCGATCAATACCCCTCCATACAGCGGGATGAGATTTAAGATTACACCGCTGACCACACACAGCAAATGACCCCATCACTTCGTAAACCTTCAACTTCAAGCCGAACCAAAGCTTAGAGAATACGAGAGAACCAAGGTGGCCAATAATGTCAAGTCAATGTTACTAATTCAGCTCTCATATATTAGACTTAAGACAATAAACATACCATTTCCAGTACATGAATATAATAGTGTAGATGAATATAGTAATAGGTCATGTAGGAAGTCATTATTTTTCACAAACATAGACGTTGTCATGTATCTTATTCTCTTTATATTGAAGCTCTGTATGCAATATCAAGAACTGTATAATAGGTTTGAAGCTCTGTCGAGAATAACAAGAACCGTCCAATAGGCTTGAAGCTCTGTATGGAAAAACAAGAACTGTCCAATAGGCGTGTTGATCTCAAAAGCCCTTTTCTGAAAAACGTATTGAAAATGTACACATAATGCATACTTTTCTCCAAGCCTCAAGTCTCTCAACAATTACTGTAGTGTTTGTGTCTGCAAATTGCTCTGAATGTCTTTCTGTAGTCATAACAGAGGTATGCATCAGCCAAACAGCCATATTGATTATGATGTCTGTGGTTTTAACAAGGTCTGTGTGGAATAACACTGCATCTGCCTTTCCTACTCTCTACATTTCTATCTCTCTCTCTCTACATTTCTCTCTCTCTCTCTCTCTCTCTCTCTCTCACTCTCTCTCTCTCTACATTTCTCTCTCTCTCTCTACATTTCTCTCTCTCTCATTTCTCCCTCTCTCTCTCTCTCCTCTCTCTCTCTACATCTCTCTCTCTCCCTCTCTCTCTCTCTCTCTCTACATCTCTCTCTCTCTCTCTCTCTCTCTCTCTCTCTCTCTCTCTCATGTCTCTCTCTCCCATTAATATAACTCGTTATGCTTGCGACCAGTGTTACTTGAGATCAATGTCATTATTTTCCCTTTCCTGGTTCATACTGATTAAGGGAGTGTACATATTTGTTTTCACTCTAACTAGAGAACAGGGGAGGAGAGGAGAGGAGAGGAGATGAGTGGAGAGGAGAGGAGAGGAGAGGAGAGGAGAGGAGAGGAGAGGAGAGGAGAGGGGAGGAGAGTGGAGAGGAGAGGAGAGGACAGGACAGGACAGGAAATGAGAGGACAGGTGTGTGTGTGTGTGTGTGTGTGTGTGTGTGTGTGTGTGTGTGTGTGTGTGTGTGTGTGTGTGTGTGTGTGTGTGTGTGTGTGTGTGTGTGTGTGTGTGTGTGTGTGTGTGTGTGTGTGTGTGTGTGTGTGTGTGTGTTTGTGCGTGTGTGTGTGTGTGTGTGTGTGTGTGTGTATGTGTGTCTCTCTGTATGTGTGTGTGTGTGTGTGTGTGTGTGTGTGTGTGTGTGTGTGTGTGTGTGTGTGTGTGTGTGTGTGTGTATGTGTGTCTCTCTGTATGTGTGTGTGTACTCCAGTGTGTAGGTTGGCTGTGAAATCACTGACGCCTGTTTCAATTTGGCAGGCAGACAAAGCAGTTGTAAATGTTATTGCTGAAAGAGACCGACCTAGCAATGTTGCTCAAAACCTCCATTAAAACATCATAGGCTATATGTGTTACTCAACTGCAAAATACACAAGGGCAGTTTAGAAATGTTTCCATAATCGTCTTTAACTAGCTTAGGCATTGTCCTTCAGAAAAGTGGAATATTGTCAATTTTAAAAGTGGAATAGGATATAAATAGTGTTGAGAGAGAGAGAGAGAGATGCCATTCCAGTGAGGACTGAGAGGCCATGTGAAGAGCCTGCTGTTCTGAGGAGCATGCTCTGACATATGGGCTACTTGTGGCTAAAATGGATCAGTTTCTGTGAAGATAAAAGGATGAGACTTCTCCACGGGTCTTTCAGCTCCCTACATCAAAGCCTGGCAGGCAGACAGAGCTAAAAGAGGACAAAATGAATTGATTTGATTATTTTGGGTGAGTCTGGATCAATAGCATTCTTTCTCTCCCTGTCAGGCCGTTGTGCTTTGGCCCTTAGGGCAGCGGGGTAATGAGTGGAGGCAGGCGGAGCTCGCAATTCCCCAGTCCCTAGGGGGGTTTGATCTCAATGCCCCATTCTAAACTGTGTTAACAGCAAATAGCACAAATTCCACTGAGGGACAGTAATTCAACACATCCATTTTGAAGTACACAATCAAACATACACGCACCAGGCAAGACACAACCGGAGACACATAGAAGGACAGACAGACACAGACCCATTCACACAGAGTATGTTACATTTTCACAAAGGCCTATATAAATCTAGGTCACAATTTGAATCAACTTTGAGTGAAAACAAGCTAGAATGTTCATTTCTTTTCCCCCAAACTAAACCCAGAACATAGCAGAGCTGATCCATCTCACCAGCTCCCAGACTATAAAATCCATCCAGTGAGGAAGTGTGTTTATATAAAGTGTAATGGTGGAAATTGATCCTTCACACCACCAGCACCATATGGTCCCAGTTAAAAGTGAATTGTACACATTCTGGGATCAAGGACTGGTCCACACTGTGAGAGGCTACAGAGGGGTGGAGTGGTTCTAGGACTGGTCCACACTGTGAGAGGCTATGGGGTTGGAGGGGTTCTAGGACTGGTCCACATTGTGAGAGGCTACAGGGGGGGAGGGGTTCTAGGACTGGTCCACATTGTGAGAGGCAACAGGGGTGGAGGGGTTCTGGGACTGGTCCACATTGTGAAAGGCAACAGGGGTGGAGGGGTTCTGGGACTGGTCCACATTTTGAAAGGCTGGGGGGGGTCAAGGACTGGTCCACACTGTGAGAGGCTACGGGGGATGGAGGGGTTCTGGACTAGTCCACATTGTAAAAATCTGAGGGAGTTGGAGGGGTTCTAGGACTGGCCCACATTGTGAGAGGCAACAGGGGTGGAGGGGTTCTAGGACTGGCCCACATTGTGAGAGGCAACAGGGGTGGAGGGGTTCTGGGACTGGTCCACATTGTGAAAGGCAACAGGGGTGGAGGGGTTCTGGGACTGGTCCACATTTTGAAAGGCTGGGGGGGGTCAAGGACTGGTCAACATTGTGAGAGGCAACAGGGATGGAGGGGTTCTGGGACTGGTCCACATTTTGAAAGGCTGGGGGGGATCAAGGACTGGTCAACATTGTGAGAGGCAATAGGGGTGGAGGGGTTCTAGGACTGGCCCACATTGTGAGAGGCAACAGGGGTGGAGGGGTTCTGGGACTGGTCCACATTGTGAAAGGCTGGGGGGGATCAAGGACTGGTCAACATTGTGAGAGGCAATAGGGGTGGAGGGGTTCTAGGACTGGCCCACATTGTGAGAGGCAACAGGGGTGGAGGGGTTCTGGGACTGGTCCACATTTTGAAAGGCTGAAGGAAGTGGAGGGGATCTAGGACTGTTCTACATTGTGAAAGGCTGAAGGAAGTGGAGGGGATCTAGGACTGGTCTACATTGTGAAAGGCTGAAGGAAGTGGAGGGGATCTAGGACTGGTCTACATTGTGAAAGGCTGAAGGAAGTGGAGGGGATCTAGGACTGGTCTACATTGTGAAAGGCTGAAGGAAGTGGAGGGGATCTAGGACTGGTCTGCATTGTGAGAGGATAATGAAGGGCTCTTGGACTGGTCCAAATTGTGAGAGGCTACGGGGTTTAAAAGGCTGGTCCACATTGTGAGAGGCTACGGGGTTTAAAAGGCTGGTCCACATTGTGAGAGGCTACGGGGTTTAAAAGGCTGGTCCACATTATGAAAGGCTGAGGGGTTTAACCTGTTGATGCTCTGGGGGCCCACATTTTTGGATGCAACAGGGGTGTAGGGGTTTAAACAAGATATTTTGTCACAAAAAGATGCTGACCATGCATATAATTGCTACTGGTCAAAAACATTGTGTCCAGAAATACAAAGGCTGGAGTGGTGCCCTAAAACTGGTCCAAAACATTTTGAATGGCATCCAGGAAATGACAAGGATCTTTTGAGGACTGTTTTATTATTGTTAAAGGCTGTGAAGGAAGAGGAGGGATCCTGGACTTTCTGTCATTGTGAAAGGCTGAAGGAAGTGGAGGGGCATCTTGGAAGGTTGACATTGTGAGACCATTTACCATGTCCGCCCGGACTGGTCCAAATTGGTGCGAAAAGTCACCTGCCAGGGTTTTCCATGGCTGACCACATTGTGAAAGGCTGAACTGGTCAATGAAGAGATTTAAAAAACACCTTGGGCTGGTCCACATTGTGAAAGGCTGAGGGGTTTAAAGGGCTGGTTCACATTGTGAAAGGCTGACTGCATTTAAAGGGCTTTCGGTCCAGACATTGTGAAAGGCTGAGGGGTTCTCCTAAAGGGCTGGTCCACATTGGAAACACTGCGCATTTGGTATGTGACTGAGACTCCCTCATTGAAAACATCAGAAGCTCTTCAAAGGTAAATGATTTTACATTTGAAATCTGGTTTTTGTGAAAATGTTGGTTCACATTGTGAAAAATGCTGCTAGGGCATACTCTTACAAAATTAGTCAATTTCTATGGTTCAAAAGCATATTTTGAAAATCTGAGATGACAGTGTTGTTAAGAAAAGGCTAAGCTGGAGCAAACACATTATTTTAATTTTATTTGCGATTTTCAGAAATCTTAACGTCCACATTGTGCTAATGGCCTGAGGCTTTAAAAACCCGGATCCACATTATGAAAGATTGAAGGGTTAAAGGGCTGGTCCACATTGTGAAAGGCTGAGGGGTTTAAAAGGCTGGTCCACATTGTGAAAGGCTGAGCGGTTTAAAGGGCTGGTCCACATTGTGAAAGGCTGAGGGGTTTAAAGGGCTGGTCCACATTATGAAAGGCTGAGGGGTTTAAAGGGCTGGTTCACATTGTGAAAGGCTGAGGGGTTTAAAGGGCTGGTCCACATTGTGAAAGGCTGAGGGGTTTAAAGGGCTGGTTCACATTGTGAAAGGCTGAGGGGTTTAAAGGGCTGGTTCACATTGTGAAAGGCTGAGGGGTTTAAAGGGCTGGTCCACATTGTGAAAGGCTGAGGGGTTTAAAGGGCTGGTTCACATTGTGAAAGGCTGAGGGGTTTAAAGGGCTGGTCCACATTGTGAAAGGCTGAGGGGTTTAAAGGGCTGGTTCACATTGTGAAAGGCTGAGGGGTTTAACTCTTGATACTCCCCATCCCGGATCCTGGATCGTGAATAAATCCTCAGGCTCATTAGCATAACGCAACGTTAACGATTTCTGAAAATTGCAAATAAAATGAAAATAATGCGCCTGCTCTCAAGCTTAGCCTTTTCTTAACAACACTGTCATCTCAGATTTTCAAAATATGCTTTTGAACCATAGCAAATCACTAATTTGTGTAAGAGTATGCTAAGCTAGCTTAGCATTTTGAGTAGCATTTAGCGCACAACATTTTCACAAAAATCAGATAACCAAATAAATAAAATCATTTACCTTTGAAGAGCTTCGGATTTTTTCAATGAGGAGACTCTCAGTTACATACCAAATGTTCAGTTTTTCCTGAAAGAATCTTTGTGTAGGAGAAATCGCTCCGTTTTGTACATCACATTTGGCTACCGAAACTAACCGAAAATTCTGTCACCAAAACGTCAAACTTTTTCCGAGTTAACTCCATAATATCGACCGAAACATGGCAAACGTTTTTTAGAATCAATCCTCAAGGTGTTTTTTCACATATCTCTTCATTGATATGCAGTTCGTGGAAGCCTGCTTTCCCCTCAGAATCGCATGGAAAAATACCAGCAGCTGAAAAAGACGCACCAATTTCGACGGAGGACACCGGGCGGACACCTGGAAAATGTAGTCTCTTATGGTCAATCTTCCAATGATATGCCTACAAATACGTCACAATGCTGCAGACACCTTGGGGAAACGACAGAAAGGGCAGGCTCATTCCTCTCGCATTCACAGCCATATAAGGAGACAATGGATGACAGAGCCTCAAAAATCCTGCTGGTTTCCTGGTTGCCGTTTCATCTTGGTTTTGCCTGTAGCTCCCGTTCTAGGGCACCCACAGACAATATCTTTGGAGTTCTGGAAAATTCAGAGTGTTTTCTTTCCAAAGCTATCAATTATATGCATAGTCAAGCATCTTTTTGTGACAAAATATCTTGTTTAAAACGGGAACGTTTTTCATCCAAAAATGAAATCGCGCCCCTTGAGTTTCAAGAGGTTAAAGGGCTGGTACACATTGTGAAAGGCTGAGGGGTTTAAAGGGCTGGTCCACATTGTGAAAGGCTGAGGGGTTTAAAGGGCTGGTCCACATTGTGAAAGGCTGAGGGGGTGGAGGGGTTCTAGGACTGGTCCACATTGTGAAAGGCTGAGGGGGGTTTCTAGGGCTGGTCCACATTGTGGTAGGCTGAGGGGGGTGGAGGGGTTCTAGGACTGGTCCACATTGTGGTAGGCTGTAGGTGGTGGAGGGGTTCTAGGACTGGTCCACATTGTGGTAGGCTGAGGGGGTGGAGGGGTACTAGGACTGGTCCACATTGTGGTAGGCTGAGGGTGGTGGAGGGGTTCTAGGACTGGTCCACATTGTGGTAGGCTGAGGGGGGTGGAGGGGTTCTAGGACTGGTCCACATTGTGGTAGGCTGAGGGGGGTGGAGGGGTTCTAGGACTGGTCCACATTGTGGTAGGCTGGGGGGTGGAGGGGTTCTAGGACTGGTCCACATTGTGGTAGGCTGAGGGGGTGGAGGGGTTCTAGGATTGGGCATTGTGGTCCACATTGTGGTAGGCTGGGGGGTGGAGGGGTTCTAGGACTGGTCCACATTGTGGTAGGCTGAGGGGGACTGGTCCACATTGTGAGAGGGGGGGTTCTAGGACTGGTCCACATTGTGAGAGGCTGGGGGGTGGATAGGTTCTAGGACTGGTCCACATTGTGAGAGGCTGTGGGGGTGGAGGGGTTCTAGGACTGGTCCACATTGTGAGAGGCTGGGGGGGGAGGGGTTCTAGGATTGGTCCACATTGTGAGAGGCTGGGGGTGGATAGGTTCTAGGACTGGTCCACATTGTGAGAGGCTGAGGGGGTGGAGGGGTTCTAGGACTGGTCCACATTGTGGTAGGCTGAGGGGGGTGGAGGGGTACTAGGACTGGTCCACATTGTGGTAGGCTGAGGGGGTGGAGGGGTTCTAGGATTGGTCCACATTGTGGTAGGCTGGGGGGTGGAGGGGTTCTAGGACTGGTCCACATTGTGGTAGGCTGAGGGGGGTGGAGGGGTACTAGGACTGGTCCACATTGTGGTAGGCTGAGGGGGGTGGAGGGGTTCTAGGACTGGTCCACATTGTGGTAGGCTGAGGGGGGTGGAGGGGTTCTAGGACTGGTCCACATTGTGGTAGGCTGAGGGGGTGGAGGGGTTCTAGGACTGGTCCACATTGTGGTAGGCTGAGGGGGGTAGAGGGGTACTAGGACTGGTCCACATTGTGGTAGGCTGAGGGGGGTAGAGGGGTACTAGGACTGGTCCACATTGTGGTAGGCTGAGGGGGTAGAGGGGTACTAGGACTGGTCCACATTGTGGTAGGCTGAGGGGGGTAGAGGGGTACTAGGACTGGTCCACATTGTGGTAGGCTGGGGGGGTAGAGGGGTACTTGGACTGGTCCACATTGTGAAAGGCTGGGGGGATAATAGGACTGGTCTACATCGTGAGAGGCTGGGGGGTGGATAGTTTCTAGACTGGTCCACATTGTGAGAGGCTGGGGGGTGGATAGGTTCTAGGACTGGTCTACATTGTGAGAGGCTGGGGGGTTGGAGGGGTTCTAGGACTGTTCCACATTGTGAGAGGCTGGGGGTGGATAGGTTCTAGGACTGGTCCACATTGTGAGAGGCTGGGGGGTGGATAGGTTCTAGGACTGGTCTACATTGTGAGAGGCTGGGGGGTTGGATAGGTTCTAGGACTGGACCACATTGTGAGAGGCTGGGGGTGGATAGGTTCTAGGACTGGACCACATTGTGAGAGGCTGGGGGGTGGATAGGTTCTAGGACTGGTCCACATTGTGAGAGGCTGGGGGGTGGATGGTTCTAGGACTGGACCACATTGTGAGAGGCTGGGGGGTGGATAGGTTCTAGGACTGGTCCACATTGTGAGAGGCTGGGGGTGGAGGGTTCTAGGACTGGTCCACATTGTGGTAGGCTGGGGGGTGGAGGGGTTCTAGGACTACCACGTCGTGAGAGGCTGGGGGGTGGATAGGTTCTAGGACTGGTCTACATTGTGAGAGGCTGGGGGGGGTGGAGGGTTCTAGGACTGGTCCTCATTGTGAGAGGCTGGGGGGGTGGATAGGTTCTAGGACTGGACCACATTGTGGTAGGCTGGGGGTGGATGGAGGGGTTCTAGGACTGGTCCACATTGTGGTATGAGGGGGTAGAGGGGTACTGGGGTCCACATTGTGGTAGGCTGAGGGGGTTCTAGGACTGGACCACATTGTGGTAGGCTGAGGGTGGTAGGGGGTACTTGGACTGGTCCACATTGTGGTAGGCTGAGGGGGTGGATAGGTTCTAGGACTGGACCACATTGTGGTAGGCTGAGGGGGGTGGGGGTACTTGGACTGGTCCACATTGTGAAAGGAATCTGGGTGGGATAATAGGACTGGTCTACATTGCGAGAGGCTGGGGGGGTGGATAGGTTCTAGGACTGGTCCACATTGTGAGAGGCTGGGGGGGTGGATAGGTTCTAGGACTGGACCACATTGTGAGAGGCTGGGGGGTGGATAGGTTCTAGGACTGGTCTACATTGTGAGAGGCTGGGGGGTTGGAGGGGTTCTAGGATTGTTCCACATTGTGAGAGGCTGGGGGTGGATAGGTTCTAGGACTGGTCCACATTGTGAGAGGCTGGGGGTGGATAGGTTCTAACTGGTCCACATGAGACCTGGGGGGTGGAACATGGTCCACATTGTGCATGGGGGTGGAAGGTTGTCCACATTGTGAGAGGCTGGGGGTGGATAGGTTCTAGGACTGGTCCACATTGTGAGATAGGTTCTAGGACTGGTCAACATTGTGAGAGGCTGGGGGGGTGGATTTGGAATGGTCCACATTGTGAGAGGCTGGGGGTGGAGGGGTTCTAGGATTGTTCCACATTGTGAGAGGCATGGTTCTAGGACTGGTCCACATTGTGAGGGCTGGGGGGTGGATAGGTTCTAGGACTGGTCCACATTGTGAGAGGCTGGGGGGTGGAGGGGTTCTATGATTGTTCCACATTGTGAGAGTGGGGGGTGGATAGGTTCTAGGACTGGTCCACATTGTGAGAGCTGGGGGAATTGGATAGGTTCTAGGACTGGTCCACATTGTGAGAGAATGGGGGGGTGGAGGGGTTCCAGAATGGTCAGCACATTGACACCAGAATGGGGGTGGAGCAGCCTGGACTGGTCCACATTGTGAGAGCTGGGGGGTGGATAGGTTCTAGGACTGGTCCATTGAGAGGCTGGGGGTGGATAGGTTCTAGGACTGGTCCAGAGAGGCTGGGGGGTGGAGGGGTTCTGACACCATGGTGAGAGGCTGGGGGGGTGGAGGGTTCCTGGACTGGTCCAGAAGGCTGGGGGTGGAGCAGCCTGACACCACATTGTGAGAGGCTACAGCATAGGTTCCTGGACTGGTCCAGACTGGAGGGGTTCTAGGATTGGTCCACATTGAGAGTCTGGGGGTGGAGGGGTTCTAGGACTGGTCCACATTGTGAGGCTGGGGGGTGGAGGGGTTCTAGGACTGGTCCACATTGACTGGGGGTGGAGGGGTTCAGCCTGGTCACATTGTGAGACTACAGCAGCCTGGACACCAGACTACAGCAGCCTGGACACCAGACTGGGGGTGGATAGGTTCTGGACACATTGACTACTGGGGGGGTGGAGGGGTTCTAGGACTGTTCCACATTGTGGTAGGCTGGGGGGTGGACCTAGGACTACAGTCGTGAGCCTGGGGGGTGGACACCAGGATTGGTCCACATTGTGAGAGGCTGGGGGGGTGGAGGGGTTCAGATTGGTCCACATTGTGAAAGGCTGGGGGGGTGGAGGGGTTCTAGGATTGGTCCACATTGTGACAGGCTGGGGGGTGGAGGGTTCTGACTGGTCCACATTGTGAGAGCAGCTGGGGGGTGATAGGTTCTAGGACTGGTCCACATTGTGAGAGCCTGACACCTAGGACTGAATCCACATTGTGGTAGGCTGGGGGGTGGAGGGTTCTGACACCAGAAGGCTGAGGGGGAGCAGCCTGACACCACATTGTAGGCTGGGGGTGGAGCAGGACTGACACCAGACTACAGCAGGGTTCCTGACCACCAGACTGGAAGTGTTCCATTCTGACACTTCAGACAAATCCACATGAGAACAGGGCTGCCAAGACTTCAGCAGCCTGACACCAGTGTGTATTTGTGTAATAGAGACAGCCTGCATTTGAAATGGCACACCAGAATACACTGCAGTTATACTGACCCTACCATGGTCTAGAGCAGGGTACAGCAGAGCTGACACCAGAACCGGAAGGTTGTGACACCAAACCCCAGCAGCCTGACACCAGACAAACAGCAGCCCCTGAACAGGCAGTTAACCCAGCCTGGCACCAAAAATAAGAATGTGTTCTTAACTGACAGCCTGGTTAAATAAAACTAAAAATTAACCTGACACCAGATACAGCAGCTGCTAAATGACTTAAATGTAAATGTAAGACTAAAGTAGCCTGGGACCAGAAACAGCAGCCTGACACCAGACTACAGCAGCCTGACACCAGACTACAGCAGCCTGACGCCAGACTACAGCAGCCTGGCACCAGACTACAGCAGCCTGACACCAGACTACAGCAGCCTGACACCAGACTACAGCAGCCTGACACCAGACTACAGCAGCCTGACACCAGACTACAGCAGCCTGACACCAGACTACAGCAGCCTGACACCAGACTACAGCAGCCTGACACCAGACTACAGCAGCCTGACACCAGACTACAGCAGCCTGACACCAGACTACAGCAGCCTGACACCAGACTACAGCAGCCTGACACCAGAATACAGCAGCCTGACACCAGAATACAGCAGCCTGACACCAGACTACAGCAGCCTGACACCAGACTACAGCATCCTGACACCAGAATACAGCAGCCTGACACCAGACTACAGCAGCCTGACACCAGACTACAGCAGCCTGACACCAGAATACAGCAGCCTGACACCAGACTACAGCAGCCTGACACCAGACTACAGCAGCCTGACACCAGAATACAGCAGCCTGACACCAGAATACAGCAGCCTGACACCAGACTACAGCAGCCTGACACCAGAATACAGCAGCCTGACACCAGACTACAGCAGCCTGACACCAGACTACAGCAGCCTGACACCAGACTACAGCATCCTGACACCAGACTACAGCATCCTGACACCAGACTACAGCATCCTGACGCCAGACTACAGCAGCCTGGAACCAGACTACAGCAGCCTGACACCAGACTCCACCCCCGACTCTGTACCGGAACCCCCTGTATATAGCTTCCACATTGACTCTGTACCGGAACCTCCTGTATATAGTCTCCACATTGACTCTGTACCGGTACCCCCTGTATATAGCCTCCACATTGACTCTGTACCGGAACCTCCTGTATATTGCCTACACATTGACTCTGTACCGGTATCCCCTGTATATAGCCTCCACATTGACTCTGTACCGGTACCCCCTGTATATAGTCTCCACATTGACTCTGTACCGGTACCCCTTGTATATAGCCTCCACATTGACTCTGTACCGGTACCCCCTGTATATAGCCTTCACATTGACTCTGTACCGGAACCTCCTGTATATAGCCTTCACATTGACTCTGTACCGGTACCCCCTGTATATAGCCTCCACATTGACTCTGTACCGGTACCCCCTGTATATAGCCTCCACATTGACTCTGTACCGGTACCCCCTGTATATAGCCTCCACATTGACTCTGTACCGGTACCCCCTGTATTTAGTCTCCACATTGACTCTGTACCGGTACCCCCTGTATATATCCTCCACATGGACTCTGTACCGGTACCCCCTGTATATAGTCTCCACATTGACTCTGTACCGGAACCCCCTGTATATAGTTTCCACATTGACTCTGTACCGGAACCCCCTGTATATAGCCTCCACATTGACTCTGTACCGGTACCCCCTGTATATAGCCTCCACATTGACTCTGTACCGGAACCTCCTGTATATTGCCTTCACATTGACTCTGTACCGGTATCCCCTGTATATAGCCTCCACATTGACTCTGTACCGGTACCCCCTGTATATAGCCTCCACATTGACTCTGTACCGGTACCCCCTGTATATAGCCTCCACATTGACTCTGTACCGGTACCACCTGTATATAGCCATCACATTGACTCTGTACCGGTACCACCTGTATATAGCCATCACATTGACTCTGTACCGGTACCACCTGTATATAGCCTCCACATTGACTCTGTACCGGTACCCCCTGTATATAGCCTCCACATTGACTCTGTACCGGTACCACCTGTATATAGCCTCCACATTGACTCTGTACCGGTACCCCCTGTATATAGCCTCCACATTGACTCTGTACCGGTACCACCTGTATATAGTCTCCACATTGACTCTGTACCGGTACCCCCTGTATATAGCCTCCACATTGACTCTGTACCGGTACCCCCTGTATATAGTCTCCACATTGACTCTGTACCGGTACCCCCTGTATATAGTCTCCACATTGACTCTGTACCGGTACCACCTGTATATAGTCTCCACATTGACTCTGTACCGGTACCCCCTGTATATAGTCTCCACATTGACTCTGTACCGGTACCCCCTGTATATATCCTCCACATTGACTCTGTACCGGTACCACCTGTATATAGCCATCACATTGACTCTGTACCGGTACCACCTGTATATAGCCTCCACATTGACTCTGTACCGGTACCCCCTGTATATAGCCATCACATTGACTCTGTACCGGTACCACCTGTATATAGTCTCCACATTGACTCTGTACCGGTACCCCTGTATATAGCCTCCACATTGACTCTGTACCGGTACCCCCTGTATATAGTCTCCACATTGACTCTGTACCGGTACCCCCTGTATATAGTCTCCACATTGACTCTGTACCGGTACCACCTGTATATAGTCTCCACATTGACTCTGTACCGGTACCCCCTGTATACAGTCTCCACATTGACTCTGTACCGGTACCCCCTGTATATATCCTCCACATTGACTCTGTACCGGTACCCCCTGTATATAGTCTCCACATTGACTCTGTACCGGAACCCCCTGTATATAGTCTCCACATTGACTCTGTACCGGTACCCCCTGTATATAGCCATCACATTGACTCTGTACCGGTACCCCCTGTATATAGCCTCCACATTGACTCTGTACCGGTACCCCCTGTATATAGTCTCCACATTGACTCTGTACCGGTACCCCCTGTATATAGTCTCCACATTGACTCTGTACCGGTACCACCTGTATATAGTCTCCACATTGACTCTGTACCGGTACCACCTGTATACAGTCTCCACATTGACTCTGTACCGGTACCACCTGTATATAGCCTCCACATTGACTCTGTACCGGTACCCCTGTATATAGTCTCCACATTGACTCTGTACCGGAACCCCTGTATATAGTCTCCACATTGACTCTGTACCGGAACCTCCTGTATATAGCCATCACATTGACTCTGTACCGGTACCTCCTGTATATAGCCTCCACATTGACTCTGTACCGGAACCTCCTGTATGAAACCTCCACATTGACTCTGTACCGGTATGTGATAAATAAAATGTGATTTGACTTTGACTACAGCAGCCTGACACTGAATATAGCCTCCACAGACTCTGCAGCCTGACACCAGACTATAGCAGCCTGACACCAGAATACAGCAGCCGACACCAGACTACACCAGCCTGACATAGACTACAGCAGCCTTGACTCTGACTACAGAACCTCCACCAGACTCCACAGCAGCTCTGACACCAGGAACCTCCTGTATGAAACCTCCACATTGACTCTGTACCGGTACCCCCTGTATATAGCCTCCACATTGACTCTGTACCGGAACCTCCTGTATATAGCCTCCACATTGACTCTGTACCGGAACCTCCTGTATGAAACCTCCACATTGACTCTGTACCGGTACCACCTGTATAGAGCCTCCACATTGACTCTGTACCGGAACCTCCTGTATATAGCCTCCACATTGACTCTGTACCGGAACCTCCTGTGTGAAACCTCCACATTGACTCTGTACCGGTACCACCTGTATATAGCCTCCACATTGACTCTGTACCGGAACCTCCTGTATATAGCCTCCACATTGACTCTGTACCGGAACCTCCTGTATGAAACCTCCACATTGACTCTGTACCGGTACCACCTGTATATAGCCTCCACATTGACTCTGTACCGGTACCCCCTGTATATAGCCTCCACATTGACTCTGTACCGGTACCACCTGTATATAGTCTCCACATTGACTCTGTACCGGTACCACCTGTATATAGTCTCCACATTGACTCTGTACCGGTACCACCTGTATATAGTCTCCACATTGACTCTGTACCGGTACCTCCTGTATATAGTCTCCACATTGACTCTGTACCGGTACCTCCTGTATATAGTCTCCACATTGACTCTGTACCGGTACCACCTGTATATAGTCTCCACATTGACTCTGTACCGGTACCACCTGTATATAGTCTCCACATTGACTCTGTACCGGTACCTCCTGTATATAGTCTCCACATTGACTCTGTACCGGTACCCCCTGTATATAGCCTCCACATTGACTCTGTACCGGTACCACCTGTATATAGTCTCCACATTGACTCTGTACCGGTACCCCCTGTATATAGCCTCCACATTGACTCTGTACCGGTACCCCCTGTATATAGTCTCCACATTGACTCTGTGCCGGTACCTCCTGTATATAGTCTCCACATTGACTCTGTACCGGTACCTCCTGTATATAGTCTCCACATTGACTCTGTACCTTTACCCCCTGTATATAGTCTCCACATTGACTCTGTACCGGTACCTCCTGTATATAGTCTCCACATTGACTCTGTACCGGTACTCCCTGTATATAGCCTCCACATTGACTCGGTACCACGTGTATATAGCCTCCACATTGACTCGGTACCGGTACCACCTGTATATAGTCTCCACATTGACTCTGTACCGGTACCCCCTGTATATAGCCTCCACACTGACTCTGTACCGGTACCCCCTGTATATAGCCTCCACATTGACTCGGTACCGGTACCCCCTGTATATAGCCTCCACATTGACTCTGTACCGGTACCACCTGTATATAGTCTCCACATTGACTCTGTACCGGTACCTCCTGTATATAGTCTCCACATTGACTCTGTACCGGTACCTCCTGTATATAGTCTCCACATTGACTCTGTACCGGTACCACCTGTATATAGTCTCCACATTGACTCTGTACCGGTACCCCCTGTATATAGCCTCCACATTGACTCTGTACCCGGTACCCCCTGTATATAGCCTTCACATTGACTCTGTACCGGTACCACCTGTATATAGCCTCCACATTGACTCTGTACCGGTACCACCTGTATATAGCCTCCACATTGACTCTGTACCATAACACCCTGTATATAGCCTCCACATTGACTCTGTACCGGTACCACCTGTATATAGTCTCCACATTGACTCTGTACCGGTACCCCCTGTATATAGCCATCACATTGACTCTGTACCGGTACCCCCTGTATATAGCCTCCACATTGACTCTGTACCGGTACCACCTGTATATAGCCTCCACATTGACTCTGTACCGGTACCACCTGTATATAGCCTCCACATTGACTCTGTACCGGAACCTCCTGTATATAGCCTCCACATTGACTCTGTACCGGTACCACCTGTATATAGCCTCCACATTGACTCTGTACCGGTACCACCTGTATATAGTCTCCACATTGACTCTGTACCGGTACCCCCTGTATATAGCCTCCACATTGACTCTGTACCGGTACCACCTGTATATAGCCTCCACATTGACTCTGTACCGGTACCACCTGTATATAGCCTCCACATTGACTCTGTACCGGTACCACCTGTATATAGCCTCCACATTGACTCTGTACCGGAACCTCCTGTATATAGCCTCCACATTGACTCTGTACCGGTACCACCTGTATATAGCCTCCACATTGACTCTGTACCGGAACCTCCTGTATATAGCCTCCACATTGACTCTGTACCGGTACCACCTGTATATAGCCTCCACATTGACTCTGTACCGGTACCACCTGTATATAGCCTCCACATTGACTCTGTACCGGTACCACCTGTATATAGCCTCCACATTGACTCTGTACCGGAACCTCCTGTATATAGCCTCCACATTGACTCTGTACCGGTACCCCCTGTATATAGTCTCCACATTGACTCTGTACCGGTACCACCTGTATATAGCCTCCACATTGACTCTGTACCGGTACCACCTGTATATAGCCTCCACATTGACTCTGTACCGGTACCCCCTGTATATAGCCTCCACATTGACTCTGTACCGGTACCACCTGTATATAGCCTCCACATTGACTCTGTACCGGTACCACCTGTATATAGCCTCCACATTGACTCTGTACCGGTACCCCTGTATATAGTCTCCACATTGACTCTGTACCGGTACCCCCTGTATATAGCCTCCACATTGACTCTGTACCGGAACCTCCTGTATATAGCCTCCACATTGACTCTGTACCGGTACCACCTGTATATAGCCTCCACATTGACTCTGTACCGGTACCACCTGTATATAGCCTCCACATTGACTCTGTACCGGTACCACCTGTATATAGCCTCCACATTGACTCTGTACCGGAACCTCCTGTATATAGCCTCCACATTGACTCTGTACCGGTACCCCTGTATATAGTCTCCACATTGACTCTGTACCGGTACCCCCTGTATATAGCCTCCACATTGACTCTGTACCGGAACCTCCTGTATATAGCCTCCACATTGACTCTGTACCGGTACCACCTGTATATAGCCTCCACATTGACTCTGTACCGGTACCCCCTGTATATAGCCTCCACATTGACTCTGTACCGGTACCACCTGTATATAGTCTCCACATTGACTCTGTACCGGTACCACCTGTATATAGCCTCCACATTGACTCTGTACCGGTACCCCCTGTATATAGCCTCCACATTGACTCTGTACCGGTACCACCTGTATATAGCCTCCACATTGACTCTGTACCGGTACCACCTGTATATAGCCTCCACATTGACTCTGTACCGGTACCCCCTGTGTATAGCCTCCACATTGACTCTGTACCGGTACCACCTGTATATAGCCTCCACATTGACTCTGTACCGGTACCACCTGTATATAGCCTCCACATTGACTCTGTACCGGTACCCCCTGTATATAGCCTCCACATTGACTCTGTACCGGTACCACCTGTATATAGCCTCCACATTGACTCTGTACCGGTACCCCCTGTATATAGTCTCCACATTGACTCTGTACCGGTACCACCTGTATATAGTCTCCACATTGACTCTGTACCGGTACCACCTGTATATAGCCTCCACATTGACTCTGTACCGGTATGTGATAAATAAAATGTGATTTGATTTTGACTACAGCAGCCTGACACCAGACTACAGCAGCCTGACACCAGACTACAAGCCCAGTGAGCAGAAGGCCTCCAACCTACACAATGAAGAGACTCTAATAAACTCCTCCAGATGAGACATTGGCTCTCAAGAGACTGCTATATTTACACTTGGTCCAGAACGAATACAGTACAGTACAATTTAAGATTATCACACTGAGTGAACAGCCCTCCGAGAGCCCCGTGCTCAACTGAGGTAATGTCATAGGAAATTGAACTGAGTCGTCCTGGCAGAGAGACTATATAAGCATCCCTGGCCCCAGGGTCATATATTTAGAATATACAGTATATAAAATAAAATATCTGAATATAAAAATATGGCACTGCTCCCCCCCTGACTAAGCAGCCCAGAGATCATGTGTTTACCATGATGAGGTCACTAAAGCTCTCACCGCTGTCCTTACGCTGCTATAGAGGACTTTATACATGGATATCTAGTCTTAGAGATAGGGGGGAATGAGGAGGAGTTTATACATGGATATCTAGTCTTAGAGATAGGGGGGAATGAGGAGGAGTTTATACATGGATATCTAGTCTTAGAGATAGGGGGAATGAGGAGGAGTTTATACATGGATATCTAGTCTTAGAGATAGAGGGGCATGAGGAGGAGTTTATACATGGATATCTAGTCTTAGAGGGGAATGAGGAGGAGATGGTGAAAATAATGAGAGAGGGATCAAGGAGGCCCCATTGCGGAGATGATGGGAACATGGGTAGAGGGATAAGGGAGTAGGAAGGGCAGGGTGAATGGAGGGCATGGCCACACCTGCCCTAGGGGGCTACATGGGGATAATAAACGCCCACTCTCTCTCCCACAGTGACATCAACATAAAACCAATATCTATCTCCTGTTTATATTTCATATAAAGTTGATTGCTATTCCTCTATCTCTCAGTATGTGACTTGATCATCAGTAGCTCTCCTCTCCACAGACTCACCAAACAAACTGACGTTAGGCACAATTACAGCCCAGGGCTTGACTAGCCTAATCCCCACGCCTCTACAAACTGCCCAATCTACTGGCTTCATCTGCAATGCTAAACATGCTTTCAGGGCACTGAGACTAAGAACAGCTTCAAAACCTAGAGAGTCTTCTTCCTGTATGGCCTTGCACTCTATGACCTTGGAGACCAAACACGTCTCTACCTCTCCAAGAAAGAATCTTCGTCTGGGCTTCTACTGTTCACGGCCCATTGAATCACTAATACATTTCTGATACCGCAAATTACTGCTCCACTTAGTGGAATTAACTCCAGAGTCCTCACTCCTAGCATACGCACTCCAAATACATATATTTATATATATTTCCTACAGACCAGAAAAATAAGTATCAATTACACTTCCCTCTGGAATATGGTCATTGAGATACAGTTACCTTATTGTTTAATGTAGTTATTACAGTAAACGTTGCAATACTTTGTGTGTGTCTATCTGTGTGTGTGTGTGTGTGTGTGTGTGTGTGTGTGTGTGTGTGTGTGTGTGTGTGTGTGTGTGTGTGTGTGTGTGTGTGTGTGTGTGTGAGTGTGTGTGTGTGTGTGTGTGTGTGTGTGTGTGTGTGTGTGTGTGTGTGTGTGTGTGTGTGTGTGTGTGTGTGTGTGTTGTGTGTGTGCGCGCGGCTATAGATATTGATTGTAAGTCCACAGGAGGAGAGGGTCCAGCTAAATGATCATAGAGACAAATTGATCACATGTGCTGTAATGTACTTACCCATAATTACATATAGATAAATATGATCCATGTAGACCCTGTTCTATATAATGATGTTAACATGGACCACTTCATCAGTGAGCGCTCCCTAAGGTCCCGTCATAGTCCTCTATACATGTATTATATACATATTCATCTTTATTACACATAGATGTATGTATGCCCTTACATCCCTAGTTCTATATTATGCACATTTTTTAATAAGCCTTGAGACAATTGAGACATGAATTATGGATGTGTGCCATTCAAAGAGTGAATGGGCAAGGCACAATATTTAAGTGCCTTTGAACAGGGTATGGTAGTTGGTGCCAGGCGCACAGCTTTGTGTCAAGAACTGCAACATTGCTGGGTTTCTCACACTCAACAGTTTCTTGTGGTCCACCACCCAATGGACACCCAGCCAAATTGACACAACTGTGGGAAGCATTGGAGTTAACAAGGGCCAGCATCACTGTGGAACGATTTCGACACGACACATTGTTTAGTCCTTGCCCCGATGAATTGAGGCTGTTTTGAGAGCAAAGGGGGTGGTGGGGGGGCAACTCAATATTATGAAGGTGTTCTTAATGTTCTTTAAACTCAGTGTAGCTCAGGACCTGAAGCAAGGATAGGCATTTTCTGGATACCATTTAAAAGGAAACACTTTGAAGTTTGTGGAAATGTGAAATCAGTGTAGGAGAATATAACACATTAGATCTGGTTAAAGATGATACAAAGAAATAAACGTGTTTTTTATTTTGTTTTTGTCCCAACTTTGAAATGCAAGAGAAAGGCCATAATGTATTATTCCAGCCCAGGTGCAATTTCGATTTTGGCCACTAGATGCTAGCAGTGTATGTGCAAAGTTTTAGACTGTTCCAATGAACCATGGCATATCTGTTCAAAATATTGTATCAAGACTGCCCAAATGTGCCTAATTGGTTTGTTATCTTCTTATGGCTGCAGGGGCAGTATTGAGTAGCTTGGATGAAAAGGTGGGCCAGCTCCTTAGTTGGATAGAAAACACTCTAAAGTTTCCAAAACTGTCAACATATTGTCTGTGAGTACTGATATTGCAGGCGAAACCCTGAGGAAAATCAAACCAGGAAGTGGCTTCTATTTTTAAAACTCCATGTTCCATAGCCTCCCTTTGCTCCATTTAAAGGGATATCAACCAGATTCCTTTTCCTATCGCTTCCTCAAGTTGTCAACAGTCTTTAGACATGGTTTCAAGATTTTATTTTGAAAAATGATCCAGAAAGATAACCATCGCGTCAGGTGTTCGCATGAGTTTTGCTGGCGCAACAGTTTGGGCTGCCATTGCCTCTCCTACAGTTAAAGACATTTGCGGTTGATATATTATTGATTATATATTTTCAAAACAACCTGAGGATTGATTTAAAAAAAACATTTAACATGTTTCTGTGGACATTACGGAAACTATTTGGAATTTGTCTGCGTTGTCGTGACCGCTCTTTCCTGTGGATTTCTGAACATAACGCGCCAAACAAACAGAGGTATTTTGGATATAAAAATCATCTTTATGGAACAAAAGGAACATTTATTGTGTAACTGGGAGTCTTGTGAGTGAAAACATCCGAAGATTATCAAAGGTCAATTATTAAATAGATTGCTTTTCTGATTTTCGTGAACAAGCTACTTGATGCTAAGTGTACATAATGTTTTGTCGAGCGATCAATAAACTTACACAAACGCTTGAATTGCTTTCGCGACAGGTGGATTAACAAAAGGCTAAGCTGCGTTTTCCTATATTGCACTTGTGATTTCATGAATATAAATATTTTTAGTAATATTCATTGAATGGGGCACTATGCAATTCAGCGGTTGTTGATGACAATTATCCCGTTAACGGGATTGCAGCCATAACAAGTTAGAAATCCTTATTTAACCCTTTTCCTCTCCTTCATATACACTAATTGAAGTGATGTCAATCAGTGATGTCAATAAGAGATCATAGCTTTCACCTGGTCATTGCATGTCCTGGAAATAACAGGTGTTCCTAATGTTTTGTACAATCAATGTAAATCTCTTAGCGCTAATATAGGATTTACACTTTATTATTATATCAAATGGACATTACAATGATGTCCTCTTCCATCCTCATACACCAGCACACATTGGGCACAGGGGGCAGTGGATTATGGACATCACACGCTCTCCCCTGGACACTTTTTAATTGGTCATCCTCTGACCTGGACATTGATGGCCTCACAACACATGTGTGTATGTGACAGTATTTTGGGAAGAGCTGGCACACTACTCTTTCCATCCTTTACACACACACACACACACACACACACACACACACACACACACACACACACACACACACACACACACACACACACACACACACACACACACACACACACACACACACACACACACACACACACACAGGTAACTGCCAAAATAATGGAAACCCCAACATAAAGTGTCTTAATATGGCATTCGGCAACCACAAGCTGCCAGAACAGCTTCCAATGACTTGGCGTATATTATACAAATGTCTGGAAGTATTGGAGGGAAGTGACACCATTCTTCCATGATATATTCTTTAATTTGGTGTTCTGTTGATGGTGTTGGAAGACACTATCTCAGGCTCCCCTCCAGAATCTCCCATAAGTGTTCAATTGGAATGAGATCTGGTGACTGAGATAGCCATGGTTTTCACGCTCATCAACCATTCAGTGACGATTCATATCACGTGGATTGGGGCATTGTCATCCTATAGGGGCATAGCAATGGTAGCCAAAATAAAGGCCTGCCCAGCATTTTTATACATTACCCTAAGCATGATGGGATGTTTTAATTGCGTAGTTAACTCAGGAACCACACCTGTGTGGAAGCACCTGCTTTCAATATACTTTGTATCCCTAATTTACTCCTGTTTCCATTATTTTGGCAGTAACCTGTAGGTGTCAAATAAATATGGCAGATGTGTCCCTGTATCGTCTTACCTTGTCACATGAGGCCCAGGTAGTTTTGACATTTTTATTTGGATCCACATTAGCAAACGCCGTAACGCTAGCTAATCTTCCTGGGGTCCAACACCAATTAACAAGACATTACAAACAACCACAATCAAGACTTCACAAACATTCAACAAGTAGACAATACAGATGATTAAAATACCTGACAGAAAACACATTTAACATTCAGTTGATGCTTTCTATTTTCTGTCCAGTTGTATTGTCTATCGCACAAGGCAATTTGTCCTTGGCTTGGGTTGTCTTAGCTGCCCTGAATTTGGTGATTGGTGATGATGTGTGTTGCTAGTATATACTAACTGGATGGAAAAATACTGTGTTTTTTTTAAAAATATAACATTCCTAAAGAAAATCTGTAACGGTTCTCCTCGTCATCTGAGGAAGAGTAGTCAAGATCGGACCAACGCGCAGCGTGGTATGTGTCCATGTTAATAGTTAATATATCAACTGAACACTGAATAACAAAACAACAAAGAGAGTGAACGAAACAGTCATGTAAGGAGCAAACCCACAAAACAGAAAACAACTACCCACAAATCAAGTGGGAAAAACAGGCTACCTAAATATGGTTCTCAATCAGAGACAACGATTGATAGCTGCCTCTGATTGAGAACCATAACAGGCCAAACACATAGAAAACCAAAACTAAAACACAGAGAATGCCCACCCCAACTCACACCCTGACCAACCTAAACAAGAAACCTAACAAAGGAACAAAGGTCAGGACGTGACAAAGGTGCGGACTACGGCCGCAAAACCTAACCCCATAGGGGAGGGTCTGGGTGGGCATCTGTCCGCGGTGGCGGCTCTGGTGCGGGATGTGGTCCCCACTCCACCTTCGTCTCGCCCCACTTAAGTGGTGACTCGGACTGGGGACCCTTGCAGCGGGCCCCGAATAGACGGGTGACTCTGAAGGGAGGCTCTGGCAGCGCCGGAGTGAAGGGAGGCTCTGGTAGCGCAGGACAGGTGGGAGGCTCTGGCAGCACTGGACAGGCGGGAGACGCTAGCAGCGCCGGACAGGCGGGAGACCCTGGAGAGAGGAGACAGCTTGGGGCTGCCAGAGGAAGCCTGGTGCATGGAGGAGGCACAGGATACACAGAGCCGTGGAAGCGCACTGGAGGTCTCGAACTAATGGCCTGCACAACCCGTCCTGGCTGGATGCTGACTCTAGCCCGACACGTGCGGGGCGCAGGCACAGGACGCACTGGGCTGTGCAGACACACGGGAGACACAGTGCGCAGCGCCGGTGCAGGAGATCGTGGCCCGAGGAGACGCACTGGCTGTTCTGGAGAGCAGGGCTGGCACCATCTGCCCTGGCTGGATCCTCATCCTAGCCCGGCAGATGTGGGGAGCTGGGAAGTAGCGCACCGGGCTAAGCACGTGTACTGGGGACACCGTGCGCTCCACTGCCTAACACGGTGCCTGACCAGTACGACGCCCGCCACGGTAAGCACGGGGAGTTGGCTCAGGTCTCCTACCTGACTTAGCCACACTCCCCGTGTACCCCCCCAATAATTTTTTGGGGCTGCCTCACGTCCCTGTTGCGCTGCCGTGCTAACTCCTCATATCGTCTCCACTCTGCTTTAGCTGCCTCCAGCTCTTCCCTGGGGCGGCAATATTCCCCAGCCTGTGCCCAGGGTACCTTGCCGTCCAGAATCTCCTCCCATGTCCAGGAGTCCTGCGATCGCTGCTGCTGATGCTGCTGCCAGTTACCACGTTGCTTGGTCCTTTGGTGGTGGGTGTTTCTGTACACAGAATAACAAAACAACAAAGAGAGTGAAAGAAACAGTCCTGTAAGGTGGAAACACACAAAACAGAAAACAACTACACACAAATCATGTGGGAAAAACAGGCTACCTAAATATGGTTCTCAATCAGAGACAACGATTGACAGCTGCCTCTGATTGAGAACCATAGCAGGCCAAACACATAGAAAACCAAAAATAGAACACATAGAATGCCCACCTCAACTCATGCACTGACCCACCTAAACAAGAAACATAACAAAGGAACTATAGTCAGGACGTGACAAAATCAGAAGACTGGATGGCAATTTGTTTTTAAAGTGAAGCCATGAGAGATTTGGATGCATTTGGATAATAGTCATACTGTTAGAGTAATGAAGAGCTAATCGAGCAGCCCTGTTTTGAGCCATTTGAAGCGTTTTTATATCTTCAAATCAAATCAAATTTTATTTGTCACATACACATGGTTAGCAGATGTTAATGCGAGTGTAGCGAAATGCTTGTGCTTCTAGTTCCGACAATGCAGTAATAACCTACGAGTAATCTAACCTAACAATTCCACAACTACTACCGTATACATACAAGTGTAAAGGTATAAAGAATATGTACATAAAGATTTATGAATGAGTGATGGTACAGAATGGCATAGGCTAGATGCAGTAGATGGTATAGAGTACAGTATATACATATGAGATGAGTAATTTAGGGTATATAAACATAAAGTAGCATAGTTTAAAGTGGCTGGTGGATACATGTATTATATTAAGATGTCAAGATGCAGTAGATGATATAGAGTACGTCGCTCTGGATAAGAGCGTCTGCTAAATGACTTAAATGTAAATGTAATGTACATACATATACATTTGAGATGAGTAATGTCGGGTATGTAAACATTATATTAAGTGGCATTGTTTAACCTCTTACACTTATGGTGGCGCTATTTCATTTTTGGAAGAAAAACGTTCCCGTTTTAAACAAGATATTTTGTCACAAAAAGATGCTCGACTATGCATATAATTGCTACTGTTCGAAAGAAAACACTCTGACGTGTACAGAAATACAAATATCTTCTCTGTGCGTGCCCTTTAACGTGAGCTTCAGGCAAAACCAAGATGACTTGGCATCCAGGAAATGACAAGGATTTTTGAGGCTCTGTCTTTCATGATCTCCTTATATGGCTGTGAACGCAAGAGGAATGAGTCTGCCCTTTCTGTCGTTTCCCCAAGGTGTCTGCAGCATTGTGACGTATTTGTAGGCAGATCTTTGGAAGATTGACCATAAGAGACCACATTTACCACGTGTCCGCCCGGTGTCCTGCGCCGGAATTGGTGCGCAAAGTCACCTGCCAGTATTTTTCCATGGGGCACAGAGAGAAAGCAAGCTTCCATGAACTGCATGTCAATGAAGAGATATGTGAAAAAACACCTTGAGGATTGATTCCAAACAACGTTTGCCATGTTTCGGTCGATATTATGTAGTTAATCCGGAAAAAGTTTCACGTTGTAGGTGACTGCATTTTCGGTTCGTTTCGGTAGCCAGGCGCAATGTAGAAAACGGAACGATTTCTCCTACACACAGACGCTTTCAGGAAACACTGCGCATTTGGTATGTGGCTGGGAGTCTCCTCATTGAAAACATCAGAAGCTCTTCAAAGGTAAATGATTTTATTTATTTGGTTATCTGGCTTTTGTGAAAATGTTGCGTGCTACATGCTACACAAAATGCTATGCTAGCTTTGCATACTCTTACACAAATTAGTCAATTTCTATGGTTCAAAAGCATATTTTGAAAATCTGAGATGACAGTGCTGTTAAGAAAAGGCTAAGCTTGAGAGCAAACGCATTATTTTAATTTTATTTGCGATTTTCAGAAATCGTTAACGTTGCGTTATGCTAATGAGCCTGAGGCTTAGTCACAATCCCGGATCCGGGATGGGGAGTTTCAAGAGGTTAAAGTGGCTAGTGATACATTTTTACATCAATTTCCATCAATTTTCCTTATTAAAGTGGCTGGAATTGAGTCAGTATTTTGGCAGCAGCCACTCAATGTTAGGGGTGGCTGTTTAACAGTCTGATGGCCTTGAGATATAAGCTGTTTTTCAGTCTCTCGGGCCCTGCTTTGATGCACCTGTACTGACCTTGCCTACTGGATGATAGCGTGGTGAACAGGCAGTGGCTCGGTGGTTGTTGTCCTTGATGATCTTTATGGCCTTCCTGTGACATCGGGTGGTGTAGGTGTCCTGGAGGGCAGGTAGTTTGCCCTCGGTGATGCATTGTGCAGACCTCACTACCCTCTGGAGAGCCTTACGGTTGTGGGCGGAGCAGTTGCCATACCAGGTGGTGATACAGCCCGACAGGATGCTCCTGATTGTGCATCTGTAGAAGTTTGTTAGTGCTTTTGGTGACAAGCCGAATTTCTTCAGCCTCCTGAGGTTGAAGAGGCGCTACTGCGCCATCTTCACAACGCTATCTGTGTGGGTGGACCAATTCAGTCTGTCTGTGATGTGTACGCCGAGGAACTTAAAACTTACTACTCTCAACACTACTGTCCCATCGATGTGGATAGGGGGGTGCTCCCTCTGCTGTTTCCTGAAGTCCACAATCATCTCCTTTGTTTTGTTAACGTTGAGTGTGAGGTTTTCATAGCGGGCCGTATCAGGTTTTTGTAGCGGGCCGTATCAGTGACACTGTATTGTCCTCAAAGCGAGCAAAGAAGTTGTTTAGTTTGTCTGGGAGCAAGACATCGTGGTCCGTGACGGGGCTGGTTTTCTTTTTGTAGTCCGTGATTGACTGTAGACCCTGCCACATACCTCTCGTGTCTGAGCCATTGAATGGCAACTCTACTTTGTCTCTATACTGACACTTAGCTTGTTTGATTGTCTTGCGGAGGTAATAGCTACACTGTTTGTATCCGGTCACGTTTCCGGTCGCTGTGCCATGATTAACAGCAGTGGTTTGCGCTTTCAGTTTTGCACGAATGCTGCCATCAATTCACGGTTGCTGGTTTGGGAAGGTTTTAATAGTCACTTGTGGGCACAACATCACCAACGCACTTGCTAATAATCTCGCTCACCGAATCAGTGCATTCATCAATGTTATTGTGCGACGTGATGCAAAACATATCCCAGTCCACGTGATCGAACCGATCTTGATGCGTGGAATCCGATTGGTCGGACCAGCGTTGAACAGATCTGAGCATGGGCGTTTCCTGTTTTAGTTTCTGTCTATTGGCTGGGAGCAAAACAATGGAGTCGTGGTCAGATTTTCCGAAAGGAGGGCGGGGGAGGGCTTTGTATGCGTCGAGGAAGTTAGAATAATAATGATCCAGGGTTTTGCCAGCCCGGGTCGTGCATTCGATATGCTGATAAAATTTAGGGTGCCTTGTTTTCAGATTAGCCTTTTTAAAATCCCCAGCTACAATGTATACAGCCTCAGGATATATGGTTTCCAGTTTACATAGAGTCCAATGAAGTTCATTCATGGTCGTCGATGTGTCTGCTTGGACATCGTTCTCTTGCAGCCTGCAAGCTGATAGGTAGTGTAGTGACTCGCTGCTCTTAGCGGTCTGTGTAGCTCCCTGGTCATTGATCTCCTTACACCAGCCTGCATCCACTGTCTCTATGGTACTGCTGTACTGACCGATCGCTATCAGAGCTATGGAGACATAGAAGATATTAACATAATGTCAGTTAACCAGCCAAATGCTTATCGACATGAGAGAGAGGAAGAGAAAGGGAGAGAGAGAAATATTTATGATTATTTACTTTCCCTTTTGTAATTTAACTATTTGCACATCATTACAACACTATATATATAGACATATTATCACATTTGACATGTCTTTATTCTTTTGGAACTTTTATGAGTGTAATGTTTGCTGTTCATTTTTTATTATTTGTTTCACTTTTGTTTATTATCTATTTCACTTGCTTTACAATGTTAACATATGTTTCCCATGCCGATAAAGCCCTTTGAATTTAAAGGAGTGAGAATGTATAATCGGTCCTGTGGTTTATTCTGGGTGACGGTCTGAGACCTGAGAAGCAAAGAACAGGGTCCCAGTGGCGTAAAGTACTTAAGTAAAAATACTTCAAAGTAAAAAGTACTATTTAAGTAGTTTTTGGGAGTATCTGTACTTTGCTATTTATATTTTTGACAACTTTTACTTCACTACATTCCTTTAAAAAAATAACAGGACAGGTAAAAGGTTCAATTCACACACTTATCAAGAGAACATCCCTGGTCATCCCTACTGCTTGTCATCTGGAGGACTCACTAAACAAAAATGATTTGTTTGGAAATTATGTCTGAGCGTTGTTTTTCCACCACTGATCAGAGGATGTCGCTGCGTGATCCACTGTGTCCCTACATGTTCATAGTGAAACACAGACCTCTCATTTTGGATCATGGCCCTTTTTGTTTCTTCGAAGCACAGTTTGAATGGTTACAGTGTGTTTGGAAACAAACACATATGTGCGCGCACACACACACACACACACACACACGCACACGCACACACACACACACACACACACACACACACACACACACACACACACACACACACACACACACACACACACACACACACACACAAGCAAGGCCTGTCCTTTCCAATCAATCCTCAACCTGTCAATTTCTGGGCAGATGGAGAAGTGGAGTGCTGCTCTGTGATCGATTAGGAGTGTCTTGGCTTTGTTCTCAACACACTCACGCCATCACTAATGAGTGAAGGATGAGAGGGGGATAAAAAAGGGATGAAAGAGGAGGTGAAAGACAAAGTCAGCCTTTGACTGCACACTCTCTTATGTACTTAGCCTTAATGTTGTTTTCCCTGAATAGCATTGATCTAAATTGCCTTCCTCACCGCTCACCAAAAAAACACTTAATCGATTGTCCATCACTGTGCGTGATCTCACGAGGCTCAGAGCCAGAGTGCGCTGCTTATATCACTGCGCCACCACAGTTCACGAAGCTATAGCAAGCCGTGAGAATAATTGATGATGGTTGATGGAAACGGCACGTTGTTTTTCATTATTTTGTTTTAAGCTTTACCCAAACCACCAAACCACAGCCCTAACCTTAACCACTCGGAATTCACACCTAAACCTTTTGAGCTGTTTCTCTTTAAACCCTGAAACCATGTGGAATTAACCCTGTGACCACGCAGAATTAAATATGTTCATCCATAATTAGTCACATTTCTAAAATAAACTATTTGATCTTCTTGCAAATAACATACAGCCAGGTCACTAAAGATTCAATGCTATATTCTACGTTTGTCCAGGCCTTGAGCTCTGGCGCCAATGGTCATGTGTTCAGTGCTAGGTGCTTGATTTGTCATTTATTTTTGCTTAACCCTTACCTTAATTCTGACCTTAACCCTTACCTCTACCCTTACCTTAAACCTTACCTCTACCCTTACCTTAACCCTTACCTCTACCCTTACCTTAAACCTTACCTCTACCCTTACCTTAACCCTTACCTCTACCCTTACCTTAAACCTTACCTCTACCCTTACCTTAACCATTTGGAATAAGTGCCCCTGAATTCAAAATGTGTGAGATTTTGTTGAAATATGCGTATGTGAGGCTAAATATAGTGTAATGAGGTAAATGCATAATTGTCTCAAGAAGTGGAGCATGAGGTCAGGTGCTGGTCAGGTCAAAGCTTGAGACCGGCCCAGTCTCAATGAGATGATCTGCCTTGTATTAAGTAAACATCATTTCAACCTATCAGAGCTGCACTAACAGAATAAATACCACAGATTACACACGTGCACACAGACAGACACACACAGCAAAGTATGCCCTCATGTTGACCTCTCCATTTCATAAATGTAAAGTGCATTAGTAAAGTATTCAGACCTCTCGACTTTTTCCACATTTTGTTATGTACAGCCTTATTCTAAAATTGATTCATTCAATTGTTTTACGTTTTCTCATCAATCTACACACAATACCCAAAATGACGAAGCAAAAACAAGCTTTTAGACATCTTTGCAAATGGATTAAAAATAAAAACTGAAATATTACATTTACATGAGTATTCAGACCCGTTACTCAGTATTTTTATGAAGCACAATGGCAGCAATGACAGCCTCAAGTCTTTTTGGGAATGACACTACAAGCTTGTCACAGATATATTTGGGGACTTTCTCACATTCTTCTCTGCTGATACTCTCAAGCTCTTTCCGGTTGGATGGGGAGTGTCTCTGCACAGCTATTTTCAGGTCTCTCCAGAGATGTTCAGTCGGGTTCAAGTCCAGGCTCTGTCTGGGCCACTCAAGGACATTCAGAGACTTATCCCGAAGCCACTCCTTTGTTGTCTTGGCTGTGTGCTAAGGGTCATTGTCCTGTTGGAAGGTTAACCTTCACCCTAGTCTGAGGTCCTTAGCTCTCTGGAGCAGGTCTTCATCAAGGACGTCTCTGTACTCTGCTCCGTAGATATTTCCCTCCATCCTGACTAGTCTCCCAGTCCCTGGTGCTGAAAAACATCTGACCTCAGTCCGTAGTGCAGCCAGCTTTCTCAGACAGCCTTTTATCTCGACATTCAGCCCTAAGGGTCTCATGAGAGGGGGGGGGGGGTGTTGTTGTGCTGCTCTGCTTTGTGGGTCTGTTCTGTCTGGAGTGTGTGGACTAGCTCTCTGAGCTCAACGATCTCTCTCCAGCTCTGTGAATGTGCAGTTGAAGTCAGAAGTTTATATACACCTTAGCCAAATACAAATTCCCTGCCTTAGGTCAATTAGGATCACCACTTCATTTGAAGAATGTGAAATGTCAGAATAATAGTAGAGAGAATGATTTCTTTCATATTTTATTTCTTTCATCACATTACCAGTGAGTCTGAAGTTTACATACACTCAATTAGTATTTGGTAGCATTGCTTTTAATGATTTAACTTCGGTCAAACGTTTCAGGTAGCCTTCCACAAGCTTCCCACCATAAGTTGGGTGAATTTTGGCCCATTTCTTCAGACAGAGCTGGTGTAACTGAGTCAGGTTTGTAGGCCTCCTTGATCGCACACGCTTTTTCAGTTCTGCCAACAAATGTTCTGTGGGATTGATGTCAGGGCTTAGTGATGGCCACTCCAATACCTTGACTTTGTCCTTGAGCCATTTTTCCACAACTTTGGAAGAATGCTTGGGGTCATTGTCCATTTGGAAGACCCATTTGTGACCAGGATTTAACTTCCTGACTGATGTCTTGAAATGATTCAATATATCCTCATAAATCTCCTACCTCATGAGCCATCTATTTTGTGAAGTGCACCAATCCCTCCTGCAGCAAAGCACCCCCACACCATGATGCTGCCACGTGCTTCACGGTTGGGATGGTGTTCTTCAGCTTTCAAGCCTCCCCGTTTTTCCTCCAAACATAACAATGGTCATTATGGCCAAACAGTTCTACTTTTGTTTCATCAGACCAGAAGACATTTCTCCAAAAGTACGATCTTTGTCCCCATGTGCAGTTGCAAACCGTAGTCTGGCTTTCTTATGGTGTCTTTGGAGCAGTGGCTTCTTCCTTGCCGTACGGCCTTTCAGGTTATGTCGATATAGGGCTTGTTTATCAGTGGAGATAGATACTTTTGTACCTGTTTCCTCCAGACTACACAGGGTCCTTTGCTGTTGTTCTGGGAATGATTTGCACTTTTTGCACCAAAGTACGTTTATCTCTAGGATAACGGTATGACGGTTGCGTGGGCCCAAGGTATTTATACTTGTGTGCTATTGTTGGTACAGATGAACGTGGTACCTTCAGGCATTTGGGAATTTCTCCCAAGGATGAGCCAGACTTGTGGAAGTCTACAATTCTGAAGTCTTGGCTGATTTCTTTTGATTTTCCCATGATGTCAAGCAAAGAGGCACTTTGAAGGTAGGCCTTGAAATACATCCACATGTACACCTCCAATTGACTCAAATGATGACAATTAGCCGAAAAGAAGCTTCTAAAGCCATGATATAATTTTCTGAAATTTTCCAAGCTGTTTATAGGCACAGTCAACTTAGTGTATGTAAACTTCTGACTCACTGGAATTGTGATACAGTGAATTATAAGTGAAATAATCTCTCTGTAAACAATTGTTGGAAAAATGACTTGTCATGCACAAAGTTGATGTCCTTCCCGACTTGCCAAAACTATAGTTTGTTAACAAGAAGTTTGTGGGGTGGTTGAGAAACAAGTCTTAATGACTCCAACCTAAGTGTATGTAAACTTCCAACTTCAACTGTATCTCCCTCAACAATGTTGTAGCTGTGCAGTTGTGGGATCGTGGCCTGTCCAGTGCTGGGGAGTGACCCTCCTCTTGGGGCTGCTCGTCTGCAGTGCAGATTGAGGACGAGGTTTGATCGGACTCACTCAGAATGGGGGTCACAGAGAGAGCTTTTCCTTTTGTGTTCTCTCTTCGATCCCGTAAAGGTCCTGCTGATACTGCATGAGGATGCCCTGCACTATTACTCTTCCAGATATTAACAGAGGTTCAATGTCTTATATTCTGAGTTTCCACCCAGGGCAACTGCCCTCTCTTTTGGTATAGGGGTAGTGTGCTCTTACAGCACTGTACCATGCCAGGGGATGGTCTGTGTGGAAAATTCAGTTACTTACGTTTCCATCGTCACTCCCTGTCCTAACTCCAACCCTGAACTGGAGAGCTACTGTCCTGTAGGTTTTCGCCCTAGTCTAGTACACCTGATTCTAATGATTAGTTGATTGATATGATGAATCAGGTTAGTTACAACTGGGGTTGGAAATCTCCAGCTCTCCAGGAACAGGGTTGTAGAGTCCTGATCTACACCAATGCCCCATTTGAAACCATGGGCACTTACACAATAGAGGAACACTGCTTCCATGAGAATGCATTGCATGTAGACAACCATATTATACACTATCCCCCTTCATTTTTTTCTCTTACCCGACCCTAGTTTACACTGTGAATCCAAGAGTGTGTATCTCTCTGTGTTTATCTCTCTGTGTTCATCTCGCTGTGTGCATCTCTCTATGTGCATCTCTCTGTGTGCATCTATCTGTGTGCATCTCTGTGTGCATCAATGTGTGTAACTGATTATTCAAAATATTAAGAACACCTTCTGTTTCCAGGTTAAATTATTTTTAAACCTTGAGACAATTTGAGAAATGGATTGTGTATGTGTGCCATTCATAGGGTGAATGGGCAAGATTAAAGGGGGTATGATAGTAGGTGCCAGGTGCACAGGTTTGTGTAAGGAACTGCAACGCTGCTGGGGTTTTCACGCTCAACAGTTTCCTGTGTGTATCAAGAATGGTCCACCACCCAAAGGACATAGAGTCAACTTGACACTGTGGGAAGCATTAGACATCAACATGGGCCTTGCATCCTTGTGGAATGATTTCGACACCTTGTAGTCCTTGTAGTCCTTGTAGGCTGTTCTGGGGGCTAAGGGGGGGGGGGGGGCAACACAAATATTAGGAAGGTGTTCCTAATGTTTGGTATAGTCAGTATACAGTATATGTGTGGGTATCTATCCAAAGACAATGCTAGGCTACAGATAACCAGGAGTGGGTGATGTATGGTTTGTATTACTTATGTTAAGTGTAGTAGTTGATTTGATCCAGGGTGAAAATTGCTTTAATCTCTTTGTGCCCTGAGGTGAAGCTATTGTAGGTTGTAATGTACACACCAACTGTATGGAGAGAGAGAGAACTACAGATAAGATCAACTTGGCCTGCCACACTGAGCTCAGAGAAGCAAAGCAACACAAATACATACAAACACACACATGCATGCCTGCATTCACTCTTTAACACACACACACACACACACGCGGACCCACACACACAGAAACTAAGGCAAATACACCCACAAGCAAACAAACCAAACAAATTTACTCAGACTACATCTTTCTAACACAATTCCAATTAGGAATGGGAAATAAAACCACATCTGTGATAGTATTACTCACATACACATAC